>NC_056523.1:210750646-210757575 GCF_019175285.1 Sceloporus undulatus
AAACTCTTCTAGAACATGGCCACATAGCCTGAAAACCTCACAAAAAAGCTGAGAATGACATTTACTGCAAAGTGAAATTCATTCAGAGAAGAATCATTTGAAGGCAAACTTCCAATTTTAGAAAATGAAATGGAAACTATACTCAGAGCACCTGAGATAAATAAATCACCAGGAACAGATAGCACACCAATGGAGCTGTTTCAAGACAAAATCTACTCTAGTTCTAAAGATCTGTCAACAAATGTCAAAAACAAAACAATGGCACACACACAGACTGGATACATTCAATATACTTTCCAATCCCCAAGTAAAAGGACAACAGGGATTGCAGTAACCGCAGGACCATTGCATGAATTTCCCATACAACCAAAGTGATGCTCAAAGTTCTTCAACAAAGACTTTTACTTCATATGGAGCAAGATATCCCAGATGTCCCAGCTGTGTTAAGGAAAGGAAGAGGCACTAGGGATCAGATTGCAAACATAAGGTCAAACAGATGGGCCAAAATAAGTGTTTTCAGGCCGCTTTAAGGCATTTAAATGGCTCATGCCCCCAAAGCTGCCAGAATCTGCATTGCAACCATGCTAAGGAGGGGGGGAGCTGGACTAAAAAGAAGTGGAAATAAACCTCTCCAGCCCAAAAAGTGAGCACCTTTGCCCATGTATGTAAATGCCCTGATGCAAGAGTGGTTGTAAAGGTTCTATCCTAACCCCAACCCTCATCCTACATTTAACCACCCAAATGCAGGTGTGCATTTAAAAAGGACAGAGCTGCCATACTCAAGCAGTCAGGGAAGCATTGCAAAGAAGTGAAAGTGTGACACCTCCAATGAATGTAATTACAATATACATAAACCAGACAGTCCAAGAGAGGGCATGGGTGAAGGGGACATGTGGGGGGGGCATGATTGTGCATTGCCAGTGCTTTACTGATTCCAGTGGAGGATCACGGGTATCAATCACAGGGGGTGGCCATCCAATGGAATGGCATCTAGGAAGCAGGCAGTCACTGGTGGTGTGTTTGTGTGACAATGCGCAAGGATGGTGGTGAAATTGGTTTTAAAAAATTTATCCAGCAGTGCAGCTTGAAACAGCACCATGTGGTCATGGTATGTGCATGCAGGTCACATTGGGAGTGAGCAGTATTTTCAGCACGATCTCAGCCTGCTTTCAGAAGAAGCAGCTATGGGCCACTTTTTTCTGCCCATCTGCTTCACCCCCATATTTATTATTATTATTATTATTATTATTATTATTATTATTAAACTTTATTTCTAAAGCACTGTAAACAGCGCTGTACAAAATATGTTGGGAAATGGAGCATGCCAAAGAATGTCAGAGGAAAATCAGCCTGCTTTTTATAGATTATAGCAAAGCCTTTGATTGTATAGATCATGAAAAACTATGGATCACTCTTAAAGAAATGAATGTGCCACAACACCCTGATGTGTAACCTGTACTCAAGATAAGAGGCTACTGTTAGGACAGAATATGGAGAAACACAATGGTTACCATGTTTCAAGGGGGTCAGGCAAGGCTGCATTTTATCACCTTACCTGTTTAATTTGTACATGGAATATATCATACCTAAAATAGGATTATACTCAGAGAAAGGAAGTGTGAAGATTGGAGGAAGGAACATCCACAGTTTAATTTATGCAGATGACACCATACTACTAGCATAAAATAGCAAACATTTCACCTGGGAAGAAATTGCAAAGGCAGATCTACAGAAGAACTTTTAAAAGATAAGAAAGAATTATCATGGATGATTTATACAACTTTAAAGCAGACAATGAAGACATTGAAATAATTAAGGATTTTCTGTACCTTTGCTCAGTTATTAATCAGAATGGAGAATGCAGTCAAGAAATCAGAAGAAAAAAGGACTTGGAAGGGCAAATATGCAGGTAAAATCCTGCAGTGTCATGATATCTTATTGAATGCTAAAGTTAGGATTGTCCATGCCATTGTATTGTTGAGAAAGCTAGACAGTGAAGAAAACTGATAAAGATAAAAAATCAAATAATTTAAAATGTAGTGCTGGAGAAGAGTTCTGTGGGCTGATAAAAGACAAATAAATGGGTCCTGGACAAGCCTCAACTTTGCTTAGACACCAAGGTGACTAAACTGAGATTGGGCACATGATGAGAAGACATGACTCAGGACAAAAGACAATGACACTTGGTAAGGTAGAGGGATGTAAGAAAAGTGGAAGACTGCATTCCAGATAGATAGATTCAATAAGGAAAGCCATGGCCTTAAATCTGCAAGACTTGATCAGGAGTATTGACGACAGGGTGACCTGGAAGTCTCTCATTCATAGGGTTGCCATGAGTCAAAGTCAACCTGGTGACCGTTAGCAACAAACTTGTGCCGAAGCCCAACCAGAAACCTATACAAGTAAAGGGTATACTTATCTAAGTAACATGCTTTCTGAAAGAAGGGATGGGCAGAATTGTATGTCTCAATAAATAACTTGGGTTATTTATAGAATATAGCTGCAAAAACAATATCTAGTTTTGTACAGCTGTCAAAAGGATATACAATAAATGTAATTAAATCTTACTCATGCATAAAGAGCTATAAAATTAGGCTATTATAACAGCATGAAGTTTGAAAAGGCACGTTAATGTGTTTGCCATCATTTCCATAGATAGTTTTTATTTTTTTAAAGAAAGAAGTCTTCCTCTGCATTTGTTTTGGTTATATGCTGTCTAGCGAGTTTCAGCTTAAAGTGAAGGACCTCCACGAGAACCTACTATTAACAGCCCTGCTTGGAACTCAGGGTTGTGGCTCCATCTATAATGCAATCTTCCTCTTTTAGAATGGAGTGGTGGTTTGAGCATTGGACTACGACTCTGAAGACTAGAATCGTAGAGTTGGAAGAGACCACAAGGGCCATCCAGTCCAACCCCTTGCCATGCAGGAAATCACAATCAAAGCCTCCCCAACAGATGGCCATCCAGCCTCTGTTTGAAGACCTCTAAGGAAGGAGACTCCAATACACTCCGAGGGAGTTTGTTCCACTGTCAAACAGCCCTTACTGTCAGGAAGTTCCTCCTAATGTTGAGGTGGAATCTCTTTTCCTGGAGCTTGCATCCATTGCTCCGGGTCCTAGTCTCTGGAGCAGCAGAAAACAAGCTGGCTCCCTCCTCAATATGACATTCCTTCAAATATTTAAACAGGGCTATCATATCACCTCTTAACCTTCTCTTCTCCAGGCTAAACATCCCCAGCTCCCTAAGTCTAGGGTTTGAATACCTGTTCGGCGATTGAAAATCACTGCATGACCTTAGGCAAGCCACACTCTCTCAGAGGAAGGCAAGGGCAAAACCCCTCTGGCTGAATCTTGCCAAGAAATCCCTGTGTTATAGTCGCCATAAATCAGAAACAACTTGAAAGTACACTACCACAACAACAAATAGTGCTATAATTGATTAGCATGAAAGGGCACCCACCAGTGCAATACTCTAACCCAGGGGTTTACTACTTTGCTTTAAAAAAAAACCCACTTACTCCTGCTACATTGAAGTCTCTTTTGGGATAAAGTTGGATATTATCAAATGCAAAATGCCGCCGATGCCACCAGCAAATCAGCTGGATGAGAGTGGCTTCTAGCCAGAAGTTAGCTGGGTTGCATTCGGCCAGCGGCATTGGTGGCATTTTGCGTATGATGATACCTAACTTTATTCTGAAAGAGACTTCAACACAACAGGGGTAAGTCAGGTTTTCTTAGCAATGTGGTAAACTCCTCAGTGTTGTCCAAATGTTGGTCTTTCAGATGTTTTGGACTTTAGGCCCCAGACCTCCTGATTGTTGGCCCAGCTGTCTATGGCTTCTGTGAATTGAAGTCCAAAATGCCTGGAGGACTAAAGTTTGGGAACACACTGCTAACCACTACGCCATTACTGGCTTGAAGTATACCACATTAATTCTGGTCTGCTTAACATTCATTTGTCTTAATACAGTGACCTATAGAAAAAGAGAAATAAAAGAAAACTGGGAAATGGCTTTGTCAATTCAGACACCAAGCCAAACTAAAGCTCGTGTAAAATATAGTTTACAAACCTACTTTAAGCCATTTAAAAAAAAAAAAGATCTCATATATTTTTATTTAGATTTCGTTTTTTGATATTTTTATCACTTCAACTATTCATGCACCAGTTCCTTTCTAGGAAAATGAAAAGGAAATTAATACAGCGGGGAGAAAACTACACAAAAAGCAAACCTTTGATCTTTCACTTCTATTTATCTATTCTGTTTTCCCCTACGTTTCATTGTAATGATAGCATTCAGCTAAGCAGAGAGATTGAGCAGATATATTAACATTTTCAATAGCAAAACAGATTTTATACTGCTTGAACTGAATGTGTGACATGACCTTTAACCTTAAGGGCCAAGAAGTTAAGTGGATAACTGAGGTTCAAATGGATTTATATCAGTGTCAGCCCAAACACTCAGATAAAATCGTGTCCCAAGGTATTTCAGAGACCTGGCCATTTCAGATTCTAGAGGGGAGGAATTATTTTGTTTCAATGCTCCTTATATCCCATTCAAGCAGTCTAGATTTGCTAGTGTGACACACACCTCAGCCTGCTAAACAATATACTATGAGGGAATTTATTTTTAATATCTAGAGCATCATTCAAGCCATCTGCAGTGTGAAATGGTACAGTCCCAGCTCTTCTGTACCACATGATTTAGATGACTATTTCAGAACTTAGAAAACTGGGAAAAGTTGCTTTGTGAAAGTAATCTTTCCTCATCAACACTTTATATTAGTGGTTTTAAAATATGTTGCCTTACTGGTTACAATGCTATGTTACTCTCTTTATTATGAGCCTGTACAGACCGGCCAAAATAAAGCTGCTTCAGGTCACTTTGAAGGTATGCTGTTTAAATGATGCATGTGTCCTAAAAGGCCAGAACTCCTGTCTCAAAATGATTAAAATGGCTTTTAAAAAATAATTCAAAAAAGAAATAGGTAGAAAACATTACTCCTCACAGAAAAAGGTAACCATACCCATTCATTGCATTACTCTTGAAATGTGTTGCTCTCCATTGCTCCCCAAGTAACTCATTGCATGTGTGTGTGTTACTACTCATTATGTCCAAACTACAGGGATGGAAACATATTACAAATCACTGTGTCACTTGAAATAATGAGTTACAAATGACATAGCTAACTGCAGTGAGTTGTTGGGGGAGAAGTAGTGAAGGCATAAAGAACAGAAAACTAACACAGACGGCATCCACACAGCAGAAATAATCCAGTTTAACACCACTTTAACTGCCATGGCTCAATGCTATACAATTCTGGGAACTGTAGTTTGTTGCAGCACCAGAGTGGAACTCTCTAATAGAGAAGGCTAAATGTCTCACAAAACTGCAATTCCCAGAATTGCATAGCATTGAGCCATGGGCAGTTGAAGTGGTGTCAAACTGGATTGTTTCTGCAGTGCAGATGCATCCACAGTGAGTAACTTTTTCAAATGGTGTAATGAGTAACCACAAGGAATTACTTTAAAAAAAACATTATATTGAGAAATAGGAATACATTTCTTTTAACCTAGCCTTCCAAGCTCTGTCTGGAATGAATAGATTGACTGTCAACTTAGGGACATATCCTATGATTTCTAAGCCAGTTTTCCCTTAGGTTTTAAAGATGCAAGTATTGCTGTATAGATTCTGAGTTTCACCCCTTAATGGACTCCATGCTATGAGAAATGTGCCGTTACAGCAGCATACATTTCACTGGACTTTTGTTTTCAAATCACTTCATTCTTCATGTACAACCCTAACAGTCATGAAGGGGGGAAATATTGGTGGGAGCGGAGGGGAAAGCCCAGTCACAAAGCCATTCCACAACAAATATCTCATCAAAAATGACATACTCAGAATGGGTTCAGCACAGCAAAGTACCAGCTGTTATGTGTGGGCTTTTTTTTTTATAACTGATTAATATGCTGATCAGATTCTCATAATCAGGAATAAGAGCCATTAATCTCAAAATATGAGCACTGTTAGCAAGAAAGAAATTCTCCGTTCAAAATAGTGCTTTAAAAACAGCTTTATCTTTCCTGCACCAGGCAGCCACTGCAGACCTTCATAGAAATGATCCTTCATCTAGTGTCCTTATATGAGAATGAATTTGTTAAAGATACATGGGATCATAAGAGCTAGAAGAAGTCTTGTACACTACTTTCTCTGAAGCCCTGTTTGATACTGGTTGTGCTGGTTGTGCAATCTACTCATTGTGTAATCCAGTAGGGAAGTGAATCTGCTATGGGTTCTAGTCTGAATTTTAAAGGTGTTGTCCCTGAGCTGTACCTGTTTGGGGGACAAGATTTGGCACCTTGAATACCTCTGTTAGACACAAACCCAGAGCAGATTCACTACCCTTAGTGGCCTGGAGCCCATTTTCATTTACAGAATTCTGCTGCTGTTATTCCCCTTTGACTTCTATGGTTCCAACCTATACAACTTTTTGATCTCATTGGCTGGGGAAGATACTTTCAATTGGCTGATGGATGTATCTTTTCCTCCTTTTGTCAATGTATTTTTAAATGCTGGCTTGCCTTCACTATATTGTTGTTGTTGTTGTTGTTGTTGTTGTTATGTTTAATTATATCCCACCTTCCTCCCTGTACAGGAATTCATGGCGGCTATAAGACTATATTTGTCCTATCTCATTGTAAACCACCATGTGCCCCATTCTTTGAAGAAAGGTGGAAAAGAGAGCACTTAGAAAAATAATATATCATATTTAATGTCACTTCCATTTTCAAGTGCAAGATACCTCTGAACACCAGGTACTGGGGACAGATAGCAGAGGATGAAAGCTGTTGTGCCTAGCTGCAAGCTTCTCAGAAGGAACTAGCAAGTCACAGCTCAGAACAGAATTCTGGATTAGATGGACCCTTGGTT
>NC_056523.1:210760575-210767523 GCF_019175285.1 Sceloporus undulatus
CCAATGTATCAATATAATATTATGCACATGCCATTTCAGATCAGTGAAAACTTCCACAAGATTCAAACTAGGTTTGGTTTCATGGAATCGTAGAATCATAGAATCATAGAGTTGGAAGAGACCACAAGGGTCATCCAGTCCAACTCCTGCCATGAAGGAACTCTCAATCAAAGCATCCCTGATAGATGGCCATCCAGCCTCTGCTTGAAGACCTCTAAGGAAGAAGTCTCCACTACACTCCAAGGAAGTGTGTTCCACTGTCGATCAGTTCTTACTGTCAGGAAGTTCCTCCTAATGTTGAGGTGGAATCTCTTTTCCTGGAGCTTGCATCCATTGTTCTCTGGAGCAGCAGAAAACAAGCTTGCTCCCTCCTCAATATGACATCCCTTCAGATACTTAAACAGGGCTATCATATCACCTCTTAACCTTCTCTTCTCCAGGCTAAACATCCTCAGCTCCCTAAGGCATTCCTAATAGGGCATGGTTTCCAGACCCTTCACCATTTTAGTTGCCCTCCTTTGGACATGCTCGTTTCTCAACATCCTTTTTGAATTGTGGTGCCCAGAACTGGACATGGTATTCCAGGTGGGGCCTTCATAGAAGGTTGTTTTATATCAGATTGGGCTACAGGTTCATCTAACACAGTACTGTCTATCCTGACTGGCAGATATCTGCTCCACTACATACTACATGATCATAAGAATGTTATGAAGAACTGTTGCGGATTAGACCTGAGGAGTATCTAGTATAACATCCTGTTCCTACACTTATTTTCCCCAGAAACTAAGACACAATACTAGAAGTTATATATAATAGTCATGACCATTATCCATTGGTACCTAAAAACCCTGAAGATATCAGATCCTATTTTATTTCAGCTGCTAATCACAGTTATTCTTAGTACTAGGAAGGGAGAGTGCCAGACTACATTCAGAACCAGTTAATGGCACACCTCCTTTGAATAACTCTTTCTAAGAAAACCCTATGATAGGGAAACTGTAAGTTGATTTGAACGCATACAACAAGTTATTATTTTAATAGTTATTAAAATATGTTGTTGTTGTTGTTGTTGTTGTTGTTGTTGCTTAAAAATAATTTTATACTGTTTAATTTGTGGATTTTTAATTCTTTTTAAAATTTTATTGATACGGGTTTAAATGGACTTTCTTTGGGATCCACTTTGAGTTCCACTGTGGAAGAAAGGTGGCATACAAATGAAACAAACAAGAAAATAAGCAAAGTCTTTAAACATCTTTAAACAGTTTCAGCAAAACCCAGCAAGGGAAACCCAACATGTACAGTTGTTTTCCTTGCTGAGTTTTGCTGATACTGGATCAAATATGCATTTATACCACCAATCATCTCACCATATGTTGCTTACATACTCCTTTTGACCTCATCTCCATCACAGGCAGACCAAAGGTGGTCTGAAGAATGAGGGAGAGATCAGGAGAGTGTGTCTGGGTGAGACAGTGGGGGGCAGGAGGAGAGACAGAAAGAATGTGTTCAGAGGTACCTTTTACTCTTTTATTTTTTACTCCTTAATTCTAAGTTGATGTCTGTCCCAGTAGGCCATTATGCAAATACTTCACTCCAGTTGGTGGACATTCAGGATTGCCAGGTGTCCCTTGCCTTAAGGACTGTCTTTAATTTGACTAATGGAAAGCTTAACATGATATAGCGTTTTGAGTGTTGAACTACACCTCTGGAGATCAAGCAGCATGAGCTTTTGTAGACTTCAGTTGACTTCCTCAGATGCATTTGGTGGAGTGGATGACTGGCTTCCAATGCATCTGAGGAAGTCGACTGAAGTCTACAAAAGCTCATGCTGACAATGTCTTTCTTTCAGTTAGTCTCAAAGGTGCTACAAGATCTCTCTACATACTGATTCCACAGACTAATGCAGCTATATCTTTGCATTCTATCACTCTGGAGATCAGGGTTTGATTCCCTTCTGAAGCATAAAAACCCACTGGATGATCTTGGCCAAACCACATTCTCTCAGGCCCAGAGAATGGCATCGGCAACCCCCATCTGATGAAAACATGCAAGGAAATCCTATGATAGGATCTC
Source organism: Sceloporus undulatus (assembly GCF_019175285.1). NCBI lineage: Eukaryota > Metazoa > Chordata > Lepidosauria > Squamata > Phrynosomatidae > Sceloporus > Sceloporus undulatus. The sequence continues at coordinate 210,762,649 of NC_056523.1, forward strand.
CATAAGTCAAAAATGGCTTGAAGACACACAACAACCACAAAGCTTCATCCTCAAAGCAATGACAGGTGCCATTTATTATGAAGAATGTCCCCTATTTGAGAGCAGAAAGCTGTTCCTTTTAACAAACTGAATAAGATGGCAAAAGATCTCATATTTTGGCATGTGGACCCTTCCTAAGGACAGAAATGTGTGTGTCATGTAATTTATGAATGTGGACAATAGTTAATTTTACAGAGAAAAACATAGCTAAGGTAAGAGAAATCAATACTTTCATTTTTTTTTCAACAGAACACAAACTTGTTAACATCCTACATTTGACCATCACTTGTTGCTATTTGGAAAACCTGGCAACACTGTGGCCACCAGAGATTTAATTCTTTTTTTAAAAAAATAGAAGCTGACCCCACCAGCCTGACATTGGCCACCCTAACACTTTTCTCACTCAGCAACTCTCTTGACAGCAAAGTGAAACATGTTGCTCATCGGTTTGTTTGCAAACTGCTATATGGCCTGTATGATCTCTCAGCTGTTATTTCGATTAGAAGGTGCACAAGTGTAACCTATTCAATAACCTCGCCATATGTTTTTAACTGGTTATTATTATGATAAAACATGGACATTATCATCAGGTGATGTGCTATGACTGCAATTTACAAATAGGTAGAACCAGTTGTTTGGTTTTTGTGTTTTTTTAATCCAAAAAGCCCAGAAACAACCCTTACTCTCAGCCCTCATATTAATCAACAAGACATATGTACACATATGACCTTTTCTTAGTGTAATACAGCCCAGTGCACAGATGGCTCTCACATTAAATGGAAACTGTTTTATACCCAGATTCATCTTTGTTCCTTTTCAACAGTGACCCCCCAAAGCTTGGGAAAATGTACTTCCTTGTATTACAGTGGCCATGTTGGACAGAGGCCCTGGGAGTACCCATCCAAAAAAATAAACTTTCCAAGCACTGAAGGACACTAAGGTAATATTGCCCCCCTCCGGTTACCCAAACGTTGGTAGCATAACTTGTATCTTGTGCAAAATTGCATCTCATTTACAACTTATGCAAATTAGTACTGCATAATATTCAAATGAAATAGAGTTTGCCAATTTTATATTATGCAAATGAATCGTATGAATTGTTGCTTTGTTTTTCTACTACTTGACAACATTTATACAGGAAGCATTGATCTAAGAGAGACAGTACACTTTAATAGTAAAGAAAGACCTGGAAAAGAGAGGAAGAGAACTAAGCTCAAATCTTGGTTTGGCCACAAACCAGGATGGCCAGCTATCCAAGGGCCAAGGGGCTGTACTAATACTATAAATAATATTTATGTTTTTATGTTTATAAAATTAATAAATTTATGTTTTCTACAGCTCTCCATATATATATATATATATATATATATATATATATATATATATATTACTGCTGGTGAGATAAATGACAAGGCTTCTGTACCTTTAATGGTTATGTAAAAGAGGAATTTCCACAGATGTTGCTTGTTAGCTCAGGGAAATGTGATTATAGGGAGATAAAAATGTATAACTAATAAATAAGTGCATAAAAATGAAATAATTCTTACATAATGCAAATTAGTAATTCTAATAATGATGGTGATAACTAGAGAAATGTGTAGCAAAATAAAAATGGAATAACTATATGGGGTAAACCTTAGAAGCTTATCGCACCCAGTTTTTCTCCTGTTATGGGAACGGGGCCGTCTGTCACCGAGAAAAAAAGGATTTTACCACACACCAAAGTGTCCTCAAAATGGCCCCATTCTGTTCCCTGGCCCCAAGCCAACCCCATTCAGTGTTTAAGGGAATTAAATGTTCGGGTCGGAAGTCTTCTGGCCGAGCAAAATGGCACCCCTCAGCACTGAATGGGGTCAGCTTGGGGCAAGGGAATGGAATGGGGCCCTGAGTGTCCCCTTCCCATTCCCATAACAGAGGAAAAATTGGGTGCGATAAGCTTCTCTGACACACACTGAAATAATATAGTCCATACTCAAAAGTCCTGCTTGTATATTATGCAGGCTCTGTGTCAAGGATGCAGTTGGCCCTCCATATCTGCATCCATGGATTCAACCACCCACAATGTCATGCCCCAGAGAGTCTGTTGGAGAGTTTGTTGGAAATGAAACAGACATACCACAACTGGAGCAGAGGCCTGATAACCAGCCAAGTCCTCCTCCAACAAGATTCAGAGAAGGGAACAGATGTAGAAGAAAGACCTCCAAGCCGAAGACTTTGATGCTGGGCACACATTCTCCCTTGCAGAAAAAGAGTGTGCACACAGAGTGAAATGCTCTTGTTAAATCCTGTCTGCAAAGTGGGCATTGACTGAGTTATCTGGAATTACTGGAAGCAAACTTTCAGTCCACCTCTTGACCTGAGCTACTGTAAGTACTTGATATATGTTCACCGACTTTGATACCTTGCCTGTTTGGACTCTGTTCTAATTTATGGTGGCTGACCTTGGACTGTTTGACACTAGATTCTTGTTGCTCCATCTTACTGAATTCTAGGCACTTGGCATTCTAGTTCAATGAGAGAGTGGGACACTAGGCTTGAAAATATCCCTTCCCCTAAAATTCCAGAAAGCCTTGATTTTGCCATTTTATTTAAGAGACACCATTTCACTATGCTGCTGTATATAATGGGACTTGAGCATCCATGGATTTTGGTAAACAAACCCGAGTGCAGTTACGAAGGGCCCGCTGCATTTAGTTCACTTTATACATTTACTTTGCCTGCTCTCTTCTTTGCGTGGTGAAAAAACTGGCATAGACCCTTCTGTTCCACCTTGTGTTTAACAAAACATGGAATGTGAGTGCTTCACAAGTGCTTCTATCAGTAGGCAGGAAGATTGCACTGGCAATGTGCAGCTAAAACCATGTATTTTATACTTTCTTTAGTTCAGAATGATAAAAGAACCTGCAGCAACAAAGTAGGGCAAAATCTATCAGCTCCAATTGTAATTGATCATCATTCTCTCAAATATCCAACTTCTTTTTGGATGACAGTTCACACCCAGCCCCTTTTTGTTTTAAGACTTCATATTCAAAACATTAAAATCAATGGGAACAAATTTGCCTAATATTGATTTCCTCCCCCCCCCCCATAAATATCAGAGGAAATATTACTATTTTCTTAACGTAAATATTAGGGGAGTGATAAACTGCTAGTTCCAAGATATTAAGAAAGCTCCCTTCCCATGCTATATCTAAGCAAACATTTATTTTCTTTTTCTTTCAATGATTCAAGTATATATTATCCCAAAAATTTATATAGGCATATTTGGCATTCTTTTCACAATTCCTCAGCCTGTAGAATATCATCTTGATGCAGATCTGTCTCTGCTGAAATATGAACAGATGCTCCTGCTTATTTTCCTGCCCATTTAAAATTAGCAAGCCAGACAACTACAACCTGAGATTTCATCAGACAAATGCCGTCTGAGGTTCCATACACAAAGGCACAAAATTGCAGCACCATGAAAGCAATTGGTGAAGGCAGCCTCATCAGCTATATCACCTATTAGGCAAGATGGTCCTTCAATCTATTTATGACAGCAAAAAGCTCTGTTCTTGCAAGTACCTAGTGCAGTGAGGAAACTCCAGCAGATAGACAGTCTTTCTCTAAAGCACATACTGATAACATATAACCCTCCAAATAGTCTTGGTCTCAGAGTTGGAGAGTAAGGGCCTATACAGACCAGCTCGAAAGGTCAGCCTATGGACGGAGTAAGGGTGCAGCATCCTGACAACACTTACCCTAACTCTGCCTCAAGGAACCATGATGGCATGCACCATTCCAGACAGCATGCCCCATCATGCCACACCTCCGGCGCTACGTCCAAATGATGCAGCACTGAAGGGGCACCATAGAGCCATTCTGCCATGGCTATGGCACCCTTTGGAGGACGGTTCCTTTTTGCACCATTCAAAGACTGGATCAAGGCCGCAATGTGAGGTTGCTGCAGTCCCGATCTGACCAGGAAAGGGGAGGCCTGTATAGCCCTCAAGTTGTTACAGGTAACATTACCCGCAACGCATTACTTTTGCAATGTAACTAGGGCATAACAGCATCCTTTTAATTGTATCTTTTAAAATAATAATACTTCACTGTTTAAAATTGTTTTACTATTGCTAATTGTTTAATTCTATTTTATTTTAGTGTAATGTTCATCTTCGATAAATTTTTATATTGCTAATAGTTTAATTCTATTTTAATGGTGGTTTTTTGCATTTTTAAAAGATAGATCATACTCATTTTGTTTGTTTGTTTGTTTGTTTGTTTGTTTGTTTATTGAATTTATATCATGCCTTCCTCCCAAGATGGGATTCAAAGCAGGTTACAATAATTTTTAAATGTTTCTGCTAAAACATTAGTGTGATAATCTCCATATACTGTATATCTTTTCTGTTGCCTATTTTCTTCAATGGCCAACAGATTGGAAAAGACCAATATACAAATGGGTCCTAGATCAGATCAAGCCAGAAATCTCCTTGAAAGCCAAGATGATAAAACTGAGGCTACCATACTTTGGACACATCATGAGAAGTAAAAACAATCATGCTAGGAAAAGTGGAAGAAAGTAGATAGAGAGGAAGACCACATGCTAGATAGATGGACTCTGTTAGGGAGGTCATGGTTATGAGTTTGCAGGAACTAAACAGAAGAAGGGAAGAAGGGAGTCTTGCAGATGTCTCATTCACAGGGTCGCCATGGGTTGAGATCAACTCAAGGACAGTTAACAACAAACAGAGTTTTAACTCCATTTTAATTGTCATTTGTGTAAGTTTTTGCCTGTACTGTGTTTTTAGACTGTAAGATGCTTTGAGTCCCAATTTTGGGGGGAAAGGGGGG
>NC_056523.1:210767533-210799965 GCF_019175285.1 Sceloporus undulatus
TAATAATAATAATAATAATAATAATAATAATAATAATAATAATAATAATAAATGTTCTGGCCCCCTTACCTCTGCAGCCCTTACCTCCACTGGACAGCTGTCTACACATGCATCCTGATGTGTCACCCAGCACCACTGACACAAATACATAATAAGGCACTGAGCATTGACCACATGACTGGGTGCCTCATTATGTACTCAGAAAGAGTGGCCCATGCCAGTGACAGTGGTGCTGGGAGACACAGTGGGACATGTGTGTAGACATCTGCCCAGCATTACTATGGAGTGCTTCAGGGTTTCCTGTAAAATCTGGAAGAAAAGGTATTTGAAACTGATTTAAGTCTGGCATGACAGATATGAAACTGGCCTTACATTGTGAAGACAGTCCACACTCAAATTGGGGACAGTCTGAATCAGTCCACATTCAAATCAGGGATTTAGCCCTGCATCGTGTGGACAGGTGACCATGAGGACAACAGAACACTGCTTCATTTGGTCTGTTTAGACATCCCCTGAGCTAGAAATAAATGTGCTGTTTTCCTTTCCCAACCTCTTTTCCATAATTAGTTGTACTGGTTCCATGGGCTCCTTCCCAGTCACTTTCCTAACACCCCATCATTCATCATCTTTGTAGCTTTTTCTTGGTATATACTGTGCTGCTCCTCCTGCTCATAAGGATGAGGGATTGTTTAAAGAAACCATCATTTTTAAAATCACACGTTCAAAATATTTATGTCATTCTCCTCCATTGCTATCATCTTCCATACTCTGTAAAGCCAAGATGGAAGCCATTTGGTTTGATTTTTCATTTATGAGCAAGAAAATATTTACTACTACCCAAGGTAGAACCAACACATGTCTCTGCATACATAATAGGAAAGTGTATGAAGGCACATTCTTAAATGGCATGTTAAAGACTGACTCTAAATTTTCTCTCCTCCCCCACAGAAACAAAGAACAATAAAAGCAAATGCCATTTCATTCCATTTGTGGCAAATTACTTTTTCTTATTGAAAGGACACTGTGAATGATGGCTGAAACCAGTGAAGCTAAATATAGTCATTTGCACTTTTTGAATTAATAAGCAGGTCAGGTGCTTAAAGCCTGAAATACAAATCCAGAGAGGGATGGGCAACTATGCTGGGGGCAGGGGCTAGTTTTTATCCCTGCACCATCCTACCAAGCTTCAGGGATAAGCCATGCCCAAACTGGAAGTGATTTGATGCCACTTCTGGTTTTCTTTTTAAATGAAAATTTCCCCTCTTTTTGGCATGGGGGGATGTGGAGGATAGAGTAGTTGGATGGATCTATGCAAAGCACCACACTTTTTGATAGTGGATTAAGAACTTTGAGGATGATTTTTCAGTTAAAGAAATAGGCATTGTGAAGCTTTGGTGGTCTCCTTGTGGGGCAAAACAGGAGCTGTAGGTGAAAACACACACACACCAACCTTATGTAAATAATGCAATTTTTAGTTCATTACTTGGGTTGAATATTCAGACATGCAGAAGAAAAATTCAGGGCAGTGCTAGCTATTTGTCACTAATACCTATCATTATCATCATCAACAAAATATCAAAAAATCACCAACACTACCATCATTAGAACTTTCAGTGTTGGTGATGTAGTATAGTTTACACTCATTACTAAAAGGCTGTTGCTAGTGAAGTAGGACAAATAGGTCTTATCAGTTTTCATGAGTGAAAGGATGCCAGCCTCAGTTTGGTCCTCTTGGCTTCCAAGGAGGTTTCTGGCTTGATCTGCTCTAGCACCCATTTGTTTGTCTTTTTGGCCATCCACAAAATCCTCAGCATCTTCTTCAGCACCACATCTCAAATTAATTAACTTTCTTCCTATCTTTTTTTCTCACATGCATTCATGGTCATAGGGAATACTATGCTAGTACTTTTGTGTTGAGTTGTATATCTTTGCATTTGGGGATCTTTTCTAGTTTTTCATAGCTGCCCTCCCCATTCTTAACCTTTTCTGATTTCCTGGCTGCTGTGCCCATTCCTACCAACGTTTGATCCCAGATATAAGAACTCTTTCACTATTTCTATTTCCTCATTGTTCAGTTTGAATTTATGTCAGTTTTATATGGCACAGTGGTTAAATGTCAGTACTGCAGCCACTCACTCACAAACCACAAGATTGTGAGTTCAATCCCAGTCAGGGGCTCAGGGTCGACTCAGCCTTGCATCCTTCCAAGGTCACTAAAATGAGTACCCAGATTATTGGGGGCAATTAGCTTACAGTTGTAAACAGTTTAAAGAAATTAAATCTTAGTGCAGTATGAAGTGGTATATAAATGAAGCTGCTATTGCTATTGCTATTATTTTTGTTTTATTTATATTCAGCAGTAAGCCTGCCTTTGCACTTTCTTCTTTGATCTTCCTTAGTAGTTATTCGAGGTCTGTGAGGCTTTCTGCTAATATTATGGTGCCATCAGCATATCTCAGATTATTGATATTTCTTTTTTCCCCTATTTTTACTCCTCTGTCTTCTGTGTCCAAACCTGCTTTTCTTACAATATGTTCTGCATATAAGTTGAACACTGATAAGGTGATAAGATGCAGCCTTGTCTGACCCTTTGCCATTTGGGAACCATTCTGTTTCTCCATGTTCTGTTCTGACAATAGCCTTTTGTCCTGAGTACAGATTTCCCATTAGGACTATCAGATGTGTTGGCACTCCCACGTCTTTAAGGGCATTCCACTTTCATGATCTGTGCAGTCAAAGGCTTTGCAATAGTCTATAAAGCACATGCTGATTTTCTTTTGAAATTCATTAGCCACCCTATGTTTGCAATGTGGTCCTTTTTAAAAGTTATAATCAGACTATATAATCTATAGTCAACAGATTCTTTACCCACAGATTTAAGCATCCACAACTTGGAAATATTCAAAAAAGATATAAATACCAGAAAGCAAACTTTGATTTGCCATTTTATATAAAGGACACCATTTCACTATGCCATTGAATATAATGGGACTTGAGCATCCATGGATTTTGTTATCCACAAGTCATGGAACCAAACTCCAGCAACTACCAAAGGTCCACTGTATATTGTTTTAGTTGTTACTATTTTAATTGCTTTTAAGGTGTACTGGGGGATTTTAATTGATTTCCTTTTGTGAGCTACTCTGGGAGAAAGGCGGTGTATGAATAAAATAAAATAAACTTCAGTCTTCCTCTGGGTTTGCGGTAGAAAACAGAGTGGCATTCTGACTTAATATTTGGCAAAAGCCCCCAGATAGTTTGGAGTTCCGCTCCTAGAAGATTCAGACAGCATAGCCAACATGGAATTTGTCATCCACAGTTTATGAAGGGCCCAATGTTCCCCACCATTACAAGCGATGGCATAACCTAACCCTCATACATTTGGCCTGAGAGATTTGCCCAATAATGAGAGAAGGCAGGCAATACACCAGATACAATTGTCTCTTTGTCTTTACTTGGTGAATAACAAAGATATTTCTTCATTTATATTCAAGCAATGCTAAGGAATCAAGAGTGAGATCTGAGCATTTATCTCACCTGAGACAGAGCCATTGCTTTCATTTTCCCATATATATTTGGAGACATATCCCTGATATATATACATCTCACAAATATCAGGGATATGTCTCCCAAACTTCAACCTTGTCTCTTTCTTCAAACAGAGTTACTTTTCCTGTACTCCCTAAGCTTTAGATCAATTCTTTTCAAAGGAAGAACATATTAATAGCATCCCATAAACTCCCTCTAGGATGCTCATGCGTCTTATTCTTGTTTTGAATCTTTGTAGAGCCTTAAGAAAATCTCATTTCCATCTAGTGATGGGAACATCCTTTTTTCCTCCTTCCGCTACTCATTTCTTTATAAATACGGCTAGTTAGATGGCATGTAATAGCACTCTGGGCCTCTAAAACTGCATTGTGCTAAGAATGAATTTTAAAAAGATGTTACAAATATTGTACTTATCCCATAAAGATTAAAAACTAGCAGTAAAAATAGCATAGAGCTTGACCTACTATTTTGGAAGCATTACATTTTGCAGAAAATATATTAAAGGGTGGTAGGAAGATTATGCTGACATTCCAAATTATAGCAGTTGAAAACAATATATTTTATTTTATTTATTATTTATCTGGGTATACGCCACTCTTCTCCCGAAAGTGAGACTCAACTATTTCTTTGTTTAGTTATGATGGGATAATATGCCAGAAGACTATGAGGCAATTTGAGACTACGCCAGCAAAAGAAGAATGGATAACCTGTCCTGTACAACAGCAGAGAAAACTCCTGCTGAAGGAAACCAAGGCAAATTGTGATACAGCAAAAAAGTAAATTGAATTATAGCTCCAACACAGTGGCCCCAGCCTAGTTTAGTTCATGGCCAAATTTAATCGATCTTCCCAACATTTACCAGCAAAGGACATCTACCATGGTAAGCTGACACTTGTTTGACAGCCACAGTATTATCTTAAAGCAAAAATCAGTCACCAGGTTGAATACCCTCCAACAGTGGCATCACTAGGGTTGGTATCACCCGGTGCAGTAAATTGTGATTTCATCCCTTCCCCATTGACCTCCTCTCATACCACACCATACAGAATCCTTAGTCATGTACTAATGGTACTCATAAACCGTAGCTCCCATATATCACTGAACATAATGGTAATAGTTGTGACATAAAACAAAAATAAGATTATACATTTGAATTACAATATCCTACGCATAGCCTAAATGTATTTACATGTACATAGTTTCATGTGGTTAAAATGACAATTTGTACGTAAAATTTAAAAAATGTATTATTTAAAGCTGGAGTCTTTCCTTTCTCCTACCACTGAGCCTTGTCTCACTCACACCGTCTCTTCAGTGTTCGGGATGCAGGTGAATGCCACAGCCTGTTTTGGCCAAAATGCAGATGTTTGGAGAGCAGTGGTGTCACCCCTCCTTAATGTGTCACCTGGTGTGGTCCACACACCCCACACAAACCGTCAGTGATGTCCTTGCCCTCCAACATTTCACAAATGAAAACTGGGAGATGTGTGGGCCAAGTGAACATTACAGTGTGGTCAAGATGGCAAAAGTTATTAATGTTGAAGAATACACAAGCAAGAGGCTGCATTCACCTGAACTAACTAGGAAGGACAAGATTCTGCCCTCTCCTCTCTTCTTTCCTGCTGAGTTAATTGGTGGAAGCTACTTCTGCACTCTGAACTCAGTTTGTAGCAATTAAAATAAAGCAAGAACAAAGGGGAAGGAGGAAAGAGAAGCTGGGAACATTTTAAAAGCAATTGAAAAAGTGGGATGGCTGAGGATTAATTGGATTGTTCCTGCCAAATTTGGAAAGTTGGAGGGTATGGAATCTAGAATACTTTGCTCCATACACAATTTGGACATGCTCACAACCCTTTGTAATGGAGGCTTGCATGAAACATGGGGGGGGGGGGGGAAACTTTAGTAACAGTACATCTGGAATAAAGCAGGACATGCTGTTTATGGGGGGTGGGCTGTGGTCACAAATACAATGAGGCATTACAAGCAAGCATGCTGCAATGTCTTTGAATGCATGCACACATCCCGTTAACCACATATTTTTGCAGAAGAATCATACCAGCATTGGCGTAAATATGAATACAAGGAGCCTACACTGCAGAACAAGACATTTTGGTGACTTTCTGCCAATATACAGCTTCGTATCATGAACAAGAAGGGGTAAGGAAAGTGAAACAGAAAGCTGGATACCTTTGGTTTGCAAAGTATGACTCAGTCAGAAGCAACACCAAACTGACACATTCTTTTTTAAAAGAGTGAATCTCTTAACTGAGTTGTACTTCTAATTGTATCACCAGGTAGCCTGAAAATAGATTAAGTTAGATTAGATTTTTTTAAATTAGTGCATAAATTATTGACTGTGAATCACATACACTGGGATATGATCTATATAGTGAAAATAAAAACAATGTTCAAGTGTTAACTCATGAACTACAAAAGTAGCAAATTATATAGCAAATAAAATATTCCCTACCAAAAAACAGGCATTATTTGTCTTTTGAATCAAGACATTTTGGACCCTTTTTGGCTAATGAGCTTTCAACAGATTTTATTGATTATGCATCCAAGCCCATTTTCAGTTAATTCCACTCCAGACTAACTAAGACCAGAGTGAGAATCTCATGGCCTTCCAAATGTTATTGGACTGTAACTCCCAGGAGCTCAAACCTATATAGCCAGTAGTGGTGTATCCAGTCCAAAATATCAGGATAGTTCCATGATTCCTAACAGCAACTGAGACATTATAAGAGAAGGCAAATGAGCACATAATAACCTAAGCTGGCAATGTAAGAACCACAACAGACAATTATTTCTTTGGATTTTAGGGAAATATCCTGAAACAGGAGCCAATTGTATGGTCACTGTCACGCAAGTGAAGTTTGTTGCCTAGCCGATTGGTCCAAATTAGCATAAGCAATGTGAATAAGAAGGGTTTTTGAATGAATAAATAAATAAATGAAAGAAAGAAAGAAAGGAAGGAAGGAAGGAAGGAAGGAAGGAAGGAAGGAAGGAAGGTTGGTTTATTTCTGGAGCAGAAATAGGTACAGGCTTTGGAAACTCCAAAAGTGAAACATGGGGTTTGTCCCCACGGGCTAAAAGAAACGACTCTGCCCCATTTCAAAACCTACCTATTCAGAAAAGGGAGGAAAATTAACTGAAGCCACACTCTGGGGCTTGACTCAAGATAAAAAGGAGTGCAAATAGGAGGAAGGAATATCTGAAATCTAAGATATGCAGATGACACCATAGTACTAGCAGAAAATCTCAAAGACCTGGAACACCTACTAAGGAAGATCAAAGAAGAAAGTGCAAAGGCAGGCTTAATGTTGAACATAAAGAAAACCAAAATAATGACCACCGAGGCGGGACCTTCATAAATTCAATCTAGACCATGAAGAAATAGAAATAGTAAAAGAATTCCCATACCTGGGATCAAATATTGATAGAAATGGACACTGCAGTCAGGAAATCAGAAGAAGATTAAGAATGGCTATGAAAGGACTAAAAAAATTCCTAAAATGCAAAGATATACAATTCAGCACAAAAGTTAGAATTATACACACCACTGTATTCCCTCTTACCATGTATGGGGTGAGAGCTGGTTCAGAAATAAGATGGTAAGAAAATCCATTCATTTGAGATGTGGTGCTGGAGAAGAGTGTTGAGGATCCCATGGACAGCCAAAAGGATAAACAAATGGGTCCTAGAGCAGATCTAGCCAGAAATCTCCCTGGAAGCCAAGATGACTAAACTGAGGCTGATATAGTTTGGACACATCATAGGAAGACCTGAATTATTGGGGGAAACAAAAATTCTTAAAAAGATGGAGGGAAGTAGAAAGAGAGGAAGGCCGCAATCTAGATGGATGGCTCTATTAAGGAGGTCACAGGTATGAGGTTGCAGGAATTAAGCAGAGCAGTGGAGGACAGAGGGTCTTGGAGATGTCTCATCCATAGGGTTGCTATGAGTCAAGATTGAGGGCAGTTAACAACAACAAGAAGAAGCTGTCTGCTCCCAGCCAAAGAAATGATTTCAGAACCCACCTTATACCCTTTTACAACTTGTTTTTCTCACATAGGCATTCGGAAGAATTTTAACAACTTAGTTCAAAGCGTATCCTCTAAGTCTGTCATCTATCAACACTTCCAGCTCTGTTCTGATCTGTTTATCATAGCAGATAGCATGTTCAATGTATGTGAAATTCAATCAACAAGAACCTTGTGTTGTTTACATCAGAAAGCCTTTCACTTTAAACAAGGAATATAATCAAGGAATGTAATTAATAGTTGTAAATCTAGGAGGAAACTCATTTTCTCACCTATGTTTCAAAACACATGATGGAGTCAGTGGGTCTTGCCTACATGTCTCTTTCACTTCCACAGAATAAAGATCTCAAAGCTCTTGGTCTAGCTTCAGAACTGCCTATGTTAGGATGTTCTAGGGCTTCTCCAGATAGGTCAAATATGTCAAGAGACTTCTGGAGGTTGTAATATTTGGTGCTGTAGTTCTCAGATGTATTTTTATTTTGATTTTTAGAATGCATTGGGATACCCATATTAGAACAACATATTTCATGAGTGGTCAAGAATCAAACATATCTCTCATGACAGCTCGGTATTTAAGCAAAGCCCCTTCATATGTGGGGCTAACTGTAGGGAGGATAAAGAAATATGATGTACAAATTCACCTCCACTACACTTATTTAATGTATTCTTGTCAATTGTATATATATTTTTACTCATTTATTTTTATATCCTTTTTATTTAACATTTTATGTAGAGTTCTTATGCAGAGTGTTGTACATGGGCTAATCCATAAACATTGTTTTCTGTTGTTGTTTTGTTTCTGTGTTGTTGTTTTTAGAACAATGTATATGTTGTCCCAGACTGTTTTCTGAGTATTCCTCGCACCATTTTGAGACATGCCAGAACAAAAAGTCTCCTCTTCTCTTCCTTTCTCTCTCTCTCTCTTTAAAAAAAACCTACATCAGTGCATCTATTGTGAAAATACACTATTGCACTATAATACTATGACTCTAAAGGGGAAATTCAAAGAGGATGAAATGTGTTCTTCAGATCATAGGACCACCTCATCAAACCGTCCCCTGGGTTTCGGAAACCTTTGGAAGAACCTTGGAGAAGACGCAAGAAACTACTACAACCCCCCCCCCCCCCCCACCTGCACCCCATGGGAAAAAATAGACAAAGTGGGATGGAGATAACAAAACATCAAACCTGACAAAACCCCAGGATGTATGTCGTGAGAACTCATACGTCTTTAAACCAATGTGGAAGATAAGCCCATAGTACCTCACTTCCCCCTGCTTTCTGTAGAATGTCTGGAAGCATTCTGTCAGGGTAATCCTCCAATTTTTCATATGTGTGGACATGTGTGGCCAAGAAACATCAGAGTGTGGTCAAGATTGCAAGTTATTAATGGGAAAGAAGAGAAAGCTAGCAGAAATGGAAAGGGTTTGCTTTTGCTGGAACATTCTGAAAAGGGGGAGATTGCACCTCCTCTTCTCTGCTCCTGCTGAGGTGACAGCAAACTACTTTTGCAGTTTGTAGCAACAGAATTAAGCTGAGGACAAATGAGGAAAGGGGCAAGAGGTAAGAGAAACGGGGGCATTTTTAAAAGCAGCTGAATAGACAGTGGAATATAATCCAGACTGTCCCTTATTCCCAAGCAAACATGCTTATGACTGCAGTCGAAGTAACATAATGGAAGTTTCTGATATCAGCCGATCCCCAGCCCCCAGTATGGTTCCCCAGAACATACACTACAACTCCAGGCTTGTTCCAGTTCCAAATGCTGATATGGCTTTTCTATAGCAAATGTTGACACAGCATCTCATTTTTCTCCGCTGGGTAGAAAAGCACCCTGTGTACTTTCCATTAGTAAAACTTCTGCCGGGTGCTCAAATAAGGAGATGTAAACTTTCTGTTCAAGCACCATTCTTAATCTTTGGAGATCAACACTGCATTTCGTTTTAGTACTGATCGGTACCAAAACCATCACCAAAAGATTTGCCATTTATGCTCATTTATTTTATAGACAAATGGGCCTTGCAGCAAAATGATGTAGTGTGGAATCTTCCAATTGAGGGTTCCATCCAGTCAAGCACCCAGTCCTTCTTTCCAGATATTCCATTCCATTTCCCTTCCTCTGTGGTTTCCTCTAATCTCTCAGGCTGCATCTACACTGCAGTATTAATGCAGTTGGACACCACTTTAACTGCCATGGTTCAGTGCCATGGTTCAGTGCTATGGAGTTCTGGGATCTGCCATAAATTCTGCAGTGTGGCAACAGCTCATGTCTGACAGAATTTCATGTCTGAGTATACTCTATCTTCATTGGCCCAGTGTTTGCTTTTTTCAGAACTTAGAAATGTTACCTTTTTTTGGATTACAATTCCCATGATGCCCCAGCCATTATACTCAGCATCCAAGCTGGGTGAAGGATACTGGGAGCTGTATTGTAATGTTTTTCTTTTACTGAAACCTCCCTCTTGAGTATGGCTTGTGTTGTTTCGGCTGAAAAAGATTCTTGGAAAGTCAATTGTCTTTTAGTGTAAGACAAGAAATTCTTATTTTCTTTTTCAATAGGACAAACCAGAGGCAATGAAGATAAGAAGTTTCGAATTCAAATTGATCAAAGCCAGTCAGTAAAGGGATTTTTTTTTTGTTCTCTTTTGCTGGACATTGACCCCTTGAAGGAAAGGACTGGGGGGCTTCTGGACCTGACAAGCCAAAGGAAGGAGTCACATTCTTTGTATCATAAAAAGGAGGGAGAAAAAAGAAATGTAGCAGAACCTTTAAAACTAACTGGATTTTTTGTTAGCACAAGCTGTCATGGATATAAAGCCACTTCAACAGGTGCAACAGAGAATGATATTAAAGACTTGGATGTGAAACATATTTATCAAATTGTGGGAATGGGACAGACTGCAATAGGATCCAAAAAGATGCAAATCATGGCCCTTGCCCTAAATTTTCAAAATGCTGCATAGGGTGATTTTTACAGCAGTCAGTGAGTGTTGATGTGCAGAAGCAATAAATCTCCTTACAAAAAGCCTATTTCAAAGCATTCTCTGAGGCCGAGTCCACACTTCTAAAAGAATTCATATTTACCTCAATGTGGGTCCTGTAGCAACACATGATGTTCCTCTGGATTCAAAGTGAAAGCACTTGTTTTTGACAGCTGCGGAATTTAAACTGATTTTTATAGGCCCTTTACAGACGGGCCTTCAAGTACGTACTGAGTACGTGCTACGGTTGCCCGGGAGCGTCCTTTTCAGACACTCCCTAACCATAGGACATACTCAGCACGTCAAAATGGTGGCGCCCTGTCTATATGGGCACCGCCATTTTGACATAACGGCCGAGTCACGTCCAAACGGCACGGTGCGGCCATTACGTCCTGGCACCACGTCAGGCTGCTTGTGGCAGCCTAACCGCAGTGCAGGAAGGAGCTCCGAAACAGAGCTCCTTCCCGGAAGGCACCTCATTTCCACGGCAACTAGATTGCTGCGGGAACAGCGCCAGTGGAAAGGGGCCGAGTGGCCCCTTTCTCCCCTGGCTGCAGCTCCCGGGGTGTCCTAGGGCATGAAGCCCCAAGGACACCCCTTTTCAGGACCAGGGAGGAGCCCTGGTCCTGAAAAGCGCCGTATTGGGCCGTTTGGGCTGCCGCCCAAATTGGCTGTCTGTACCCCACCACAAACTCTCTTTTTGCTCCTTAGTTTCCAGGACAAAAATGGGTTTTCCTGTTTGTTTTCGCACATGTGTCCTGCTGGATCAGTGTGGCATGGGGGTAGTTGAGGAGGTGGAACAGATTGGTGGGTGTTATCTTCCATCAGCAAGTATGTTGTTGCCATTTCATTTTTAACATTCAATGTACGTTGGGGTGGTTGGGAGTAATAATTCTCATTTATTCACTCGCTATTAGGATGGGAGGAGAAAAGATGGGGAGATAGTCATTTCAGTCAACACCAGCTTGCTTCCTCCAACCCAAGAGGACCTGGTCTATAACCAGTTGAGACTGCTTGATCTATCTCCATGCCATTGATCTCATGGCTGGTCTCAGCCAGGATGGCAGCAGCCCTGAGGAGACAAAGAAAGAAGAAAGCAGTGCTCTGCCAAGAAGATGGCACTGGTCTGGAGGAGAAGGAGAAGGCAGGCCGCGCCTTCCCACTTCCGTCACCATCTTGCCCACCCAACCAGGCTCTCTCTTTGTCTTCATCTTGTTCCCTCTTTCCATGCAACACCCCCCTTCCATCCAGTCTGTTTGAGTTCACCCAAAAGGCGAGTGCTACACAGCTGATAGAGACTAACTAATGAGAAAGCAAAGTCACAGATCAGCTTACAGTTCAGAACTAACTTCACTTTATTAAACACAAGCCTTAAGTCTCAAACAAAACTCATTTACAAGCTTCAGGTCTGGCAAGAAGAATTCAGCAATAACTAAGTCTGGTGCATAGTACCCATAGTTAACAAACAGAGTTCAGGAACACGATTGGGATCCAGGTAAATAAGATAATCTGCAACAATTCCTGGAGGGCAGGACTGGAAATGTACAGATCAGCAGCTCAGTGCAGCTTCTGCTTAATTAATTGTTGCTTCTTTTAACTCATCTGAGACCTTCTCATCCCTTCCCTTTGTTGTCTCTGCTCATTAAAGGTAGGCAGGGGTAAGCGGTCTTTTGTATGTGAATGGACAGACTCTCTGCCAGATCTGGTACTGCACTCTGATCTATCTCTGAGATGTGTGTCTCTGGAATCTCCTCCCACTCTGGTCCAGCAGCAGGTCCCAGCAGGTCCACTGCTTCAGTCTCTGAGTCTATGTCCATGTTCTGGGAACAGGGCATGATATCCAGGGTGGATGAAGGGAGTAACATGGGGAGAAGGGAGGAGCAGAGAGGTGTAGCCATAGCCTTTTCTCTCTTACCTTGCAGCTTATACAGTCACTTTATTTAGCCCAGACCTATCGAGGCCAGCACTGCAAGGGAAGTGTACAAGCAGTGGCTCTCTTCATCCCTTCCCTCTGTCCTGCTCCCTCCATCCATCCCGAGATCTTTGTACCACCCACCCTCCATCCCGTGTGTGTGTGTATGTGTGGGTGTTCTTAGTTTTTTGTGGGTTTTTCAGGCTATGTGGTCATGTTCTAGAAGAGTTTGGTCCTGACATTTCACCAGCATCTGTGGCTGGCATCTTCAAAGAATGCTGGCATGGAATTGAGTGGGGTATATATATACTGTATAACCCTGGGCTGGGAGGAGTGATTTCCATGTTAATCTGTGTATTGTTCTGTTGTTGAATGGCAAGGGCTCAGGGTAGGGAGATATACAAAGAGGATTTGTCTCTGGACAGCAGTACACAGTTTATCATTGAAATCCACAAGCACCTGAACAACTGCTACAGGAAAAAAGAGACCCTTAAAGTTAGCAAAGTTTGGCTACCAGTTCTGAAAAACACCAAAATCAGGACCCAGCAAATGGAAATGAAAACTACCCAGGGTCAAGGGTTTTCCCAGCACACAAGAGATCTCTTATTAAACAGACACAAATCCTCTTTGCATATCCTCCCACCCTGAGGCCTTGTCATTGGCTCTAGGATCAATTTGAGTTTGGATTAAAAGGGGCAAGTGTGGCACTAACATGTAGGTGTGCAGGTGTGGGTTCAATCTGAGAAGATTCTTTTTGTTCTCTGAGCAGTAAGAATAGCTCTTGTATCAATATATGCATGAAGCCATTGTCTTTGCTCATACCGCTGCTCATGGATGGGAATTTGTGAATATGACTCAATGGCCACGCACCCACTACGTGTAAATCCAGATCGTGATCTGGGTTAAATGGACATGGTTCCCACTGAATCCGATTTTAGAAATCAGTTCAGAAAGGGGAGGGGCATGCTTTTTGCCCATTTTTTCCCATTTAACCTGCTACAAAAAGACGCTGGGAAAATGGGGTGTTTTGGGGGCTAAATCAATTTATTTAGAAATAAATCGATTCAACCCAAGTGGGAACCAGGTGGATTCGAATCAGAATCAAATCTGCCCTGGTTCCCACTGGCAGCCCAGCTCAGGGGGTTATCTGGCATCATCCGGTCTCTCCTGGCCCCAAAATCCCCAGCTGAGGTTTCTTACCGGCTTGTTTGGCCAGTGACCAGCTTCCCTGTGAAGGCTGGAAGTTGGTTGTGGAGAAGTCAGAAGGTTTGTAACCTCCTTCCCGGCTTTCTCCCAGCTTTTCTGCGACCTTCTTCCAGCATCCCCGGACACAGTAATTTTTTTAAAAAGCCCAGGAAAGCCGGTCAGCAGCCAAAGACATTGGTAAGGAGGCTGGGCCAGGGATTTTGGGGCTAGGAGAGGCCAGAGACAGGCTAGGCAACCGAGCCACCCCCTGTTATTGAACTGATTCCTGAAACTGGCACAAACAGTGGGAACCACATTTTTTTCAGAACTGGTTTCAGGAATCGGTTCAGGAAATGGATTTGCTGGTAAGTTGGAATGGGCCCAATATTCTTTGTATGCATCCTGTGGAGTGGTTGGCTGAAAATGGAATCCAAAAGAGTAATAAGCAGGTAGCAGTAAAGCTAAACAAGCCAATGGAACTTGTTTGATTCTCCCTTCCTACTGCTGAGTGGCTGACTCTGTTGATGGATGGAAACAAGAAGATGATAAACTGTGTAGCTGCTGCGCAGGCATGCCAATGAATGAGGCCTCATCCTCCTTTCCGCTCCTAAGCACTAGTCACCTCTGATGGAGTCTGTGTCATGAAGGGCCAATGACTCAATGGCCATGTTCCCACTACGTATAAATCAGGATCATGAACTAGGTTAAATGGACATAGCTCCCACTGAATCTGATTTTAGAAATCAGTTCAGAAAGAGGGGACATGCTTTTTGCCCATTTTGCCCATTTAACCTTAGGTCTTCAAGTTCGTGTATTAAAATAGATATAATAGTAAATATCTGGTGTGGACACTTATGGAACAATGACTTTAGAAAACAGTATACACAATGGAGTAATTTAGGGCTAGAATAAATTATGCTGGCTGCTTGAAAGCACTGAAATGGACTGAATACCAATTGAGTTGTAATCCTATGGAAAAGCCTAGATATTTTATTCTACTTTATTGATTACTTCTGTGATATCTATCTGTTTAGGCTCCTTAAAATACCAGTGTCTTTTTTATTGCTGGAAAGCAAAGCTTTACACTATTTTAATTGGTAAATAAATAAAAAATAAACTTTGGTTCACTAATCAGAAAGGTCAATCTTAATTATGAGGGCAATGAATTAAAAAATACACACATCATCATCATCACGATCATCATCATCATTTTTGAGGGTATTTTCCTTCTGGTGTCTTGCTGTAATTACTAAAGTGGTGGGTGGTGGATTTTGTGTATTAATTATAAGAGCTTAATATTTTTTTTCTTTCTTTTCAAGGTGTCCAAAACAAAACCACAAAGCACTTGTGTGGAGGGTTTCATAATTTGCAGTCAATCCATTTAAAAGCAGATGATTAATCAACAAAACGTTTTTTAATTAGGTGGCAGACCTACTTGAAAGATTTTCTTGAACTACAGTGTCCCATAGTGAGGAACTGAACTCAAGAAGATTGTTAGCAATGAGTACTAATTCAGGGAAAAGGTATAGAGGAGATAAACAGTTGGGAACTCATGAAGAAAAAAAGGACGTGAATCAATAGGGCTGTCTCATAACATCTTGTTCCTAAGGGAAAGTTGGTGCCTTCTACCCCAATCCTTCATTTCACATACAGAAGCTGAGTGGACTCACAGCTGAGTCTTACTTCAAGGCTTGCAATGGGATATGTCCTTCTCCTGATTTAAGAGGAGCAAACCGGCTAAGGTGATACATGACAGGCTGCAACTCCATCCTCCAACACAATGGAAGAACCAGAGAGCTCAGGAGGAACTACTGAAAGGCATGACTTCTCCGCCATCCCCCAGTGTCTGCCACCTGAGAAGTCATATCATTCTTCCTAACAAGCAAACTGGCCCTGTTCACAGAGCATGATTTGCATACCACACAAATAATCACAATTGTAGAAATCCGTGGGGAAGCAATGGGTTAAATTCAAACACAATCTTTATGCCCCATTGAAATAATGAGACTCCAGTTAGCCACGACTAGCTTGTCCCATTGAATACAATATATCTCGATTACAGTCATATCCCATTGATTTCAGTGGGACTAAAGAATGGCTAACTTCCTCTGGTTCCCATGTGAATTAATTGGCATGCACATAGATATAGCTAGCTGCATGAGCCACAAGTAAAACAGAGTTCTTTCTAGCTGCCACCACCAATGTGGAGATGGTTTTCAGATGCTAACCATGTGCACAGCTTACGTGGGTCATAATCAAACAGTAAGTGACATTTCACCCTTGCAGGCCAGCGATAGATCACTCAACTTGCTGTTGATCCCTCAGATTGCAATGACCTGGTTACACTTTGCTACTCTTTTTCAGAAAATGCAAAGGTGGCCTGATAAGTCACTTTTATGATGGCCCTTGAGATTTAGATGACACAAAGCAAACAGAACAAGGGAAACCAGAACCGGAAAAAAAATTCCCAAAATAACATAACTGACAGGGGTTTTTTTTTAAGTACCAGTTCCCATCCTTTGCTCCAATTTCTTCAAGAAAGAGTTGTTTTGCTAGTCTCTTGAGAAAATATGCCTAAGGCAAGGTTTAAAATGAATCTCTTTTCCTAGAACCTCGATCCCCACTGGAGTGTTTTCCCAACCAAAAGCAGAAGAGGCAAAAAATTTGCTGAGTGAACAATCTCAGTAAGCCCACATCTAACACCGGCAAGTCAAATCTCCAACTGCCCCATTAGCTAAATAGTTCTATTGGAGCATTAGTGAGATGAAGAACTCCTTCCATCTGTCTGAGGTGGTGATCCTTAGCCAAGGCTGTCAAAAGGCTCCCCTTTAAGCATTTGAAATATTTGCTCCAGTCCTTGCTTATTTCAGCAAATTCTCCTTGGACGGGTGCAGGAACAACATAACTGGAAAGATAGAAAGAGAGCTCATGTCATTAGTGCTGTGCAGGAGGAAGCTTATCTTAAAACTTTGCCTGAGGTTAGATATACAAAGATCTTTCTCCCAGTGACAGAATGTCTCTTATCAATCTTTTTTTTTTTCCTTCAGTTTGGGTCAACTTTACTTCATGCGCCAAGCCCCACTTGAACATGCAGAGTGTATTATTTAGTGTTCAAAACTGCCTTTGTTCTTTCATGGTGTCCATAGAGGAGAGGCAACCTGCCTTTGCTAGGTCATATTTTCATGCACCAACAAGCTTTCTAGATGGCTATTATTTTCCTTACTCTGAACACATTTTTCAAATTATAGCTGTTACAATGCCTTCCCACCTTAACAGAGACTGCATAGGAAGCCTGCCCTGTTTCTCTGTCAGTGTGTTATGAGCCTATGAAAGCAAGCCGAGAGAACAAAACATCCAGATCTTGAACTAGATAGATAAGCCAAACTATCCTCTCAGTGTAATTCTTGAGTAGCCGCAAGAGTCAGTGGAATTGCTCTACGTTTACACCATTCTGACAAACAGCAGGATGTGGGCCTACAAATTCCACGATTAGAAAAAGCACTGCGTTTCTCTCTCCCCCCACAGATTCTTTCTGATATTTGCCAAGTAGAAAATGTTAAGAAAAATTGACTAGTCTTGCTCAATCGGCTGGTGGCATGTCAGCTTTTTTCCCCTTATCAAAACTACACCATGGGTGAAAATAGCTGCTTCATTCTTAAGCGGTCAGGGTGATCATCTAGGCAAGAGGTTTGGCCATAGGTACCTTCCTTGTATCCGTTAAAATACTTATTGTATATTTGGATGTTATTCACATGGCTCTTGACCAGTCCAAGACCCTGTGCTGTCTGAGGCGAAGCAGTAAACAGTGCCTTATCCATTCAAGTCAAAGTAGTAAGCACCAGAAGCTAGCCAAACTACTTTGACTCATATCAATTGATAGTTATAAGGCCTCACTAAATGGCAGAAGAATGTGCTTGCTTGTGCCATGGCCCTTGGTCCTGTTTTGTGCTGAGACAAAAGTCAAAGTGCATGGGAGGGAATGTGTTTTGTACCACAGGTATGAGGTTTATAGCTATCTTAATTAAATTTGAAATGTCTGAAACATGAAAGTTTACTGTTTAAAATTGTAGCTGTGATGGTAACTACCTGCTTTAGGGGCTCTGAATGATTGTTACTTTCAAAGTAACTTCTACAGCTCCATTTTGAACCAATAAACCAGCAGTGAGTGCAAGTTAGCAAACAAAAAATGTGCATTAAACTTACTACCATATTAATTCCTTCCACAAGTCCTGGTTGTTACAGTTACAGTTACTCTTATTATTATTTTTATTTATTTTACAATTATTACAGGTTGTTTTTTTTTTCAAACTA
The DNA here is from genome assembly GCF_019175285.1 of Sceloporus undulatus. Classification (NCBI taxonomy): domain Eukaryota; kingdom Metazoa; phylum Chordata; class Lepidosauria; order Squamata; family Phrynosomatidae; genus Sceloporus; species Sceloporus undulatus. The sequence goes on from NC_056523.1 coordinate 210,785,515, forward strand.
TTCTTTGAAATAGGGCGTGATTTTTGCCTGACGGATTACCTTCCGTTGGCAAAAAATGGCGCTTGTCAGGACTGGACGCGAACGGGTGCGCGACGGGGGACGGAACGGGGCCTCTTGGAGGACTTTTGCGTGTGTGATAAAATCCGTTTTTGGGAGGTCGCGCACGCACACGAGAGTCCTCCTCCCGTCCCTAGAACGTTTACGTTTCTGTGTGCGATAAGGTCCTACATGGTTCACTACACTCTTGTTTGCAAGGAAGACTGTAGATGAGCTTTAGACTGTGGCCCTGGGGACCAGGGACTGATTCCCTGCTCAGCTATGGAAACCCAATGAGTAACCTTAGGTAAGTCATACACTCTCAGCCCCAGAAACCCCTATGATAGGGACACCTTAGGGGAACAATAAGTCAGAAGTAACTTGAAGGCACACAAGAACAACATATGTACAGGAGGGGTGATAAAACTTGGCCCATTGGATGATTTGGCCTACAACTCACATCAGACATACCCAGCATGGCCAATGGTAAAAGATTTATGAGCGATTTATGAGGTCAAAGCATTTGGAGAACCCAAGGGGTCCCTGTCCCTTGTATATTGGATCACAGCCTTAGAACCTTAAAATCCTTTTTTGAACATAAATTCAAAGTATTTGATTTTAACATTTCGGAATTATCTTCCCTTGCTTCTTTTCCACCTACTAACAAACTGGCAGCAGCTCTTAAAAGTAACCCATATATGACAGATTTTAGTAATATGTACAATCAGTTCACCAAGAAAGGTAAATAAAGAATCCGGTGCTTGTTTTCCCATATCTATTTCCCTGCCTTCAGGGTTTCTAACATTCAGGGTCACTTCAGTGATCAATCAGCTCCATCCTCTTCACATACATCACAATCACTTCATTGTAACTGTTCACTCTCAGCTCAACTTTTGAATGATTTTGCATGACCTTCACTAGGTTGGAAATTGTCTTTTATCTCAAGATATACAATAACTGTAAGGGAATCATTGACAGCAAGTGCCAAATATCTTGAAATTAAAGAAGAAATGGACCAGGTTGGCCAACTTAACACAAATACAGGAAATGTGGAGCACAATAACACAAATGTGTTTGAATAATTGATATTAATCTCATATTAATCCCTAATTCACTGATGAAGTAGAGAAGTCTTCAACATGACAGTGGCTAATCGGGGGAAACAACCAATAACAACTGCCGTGTCTCACTCACAAACAGCATTGTGGGGATATAGGCAAATTAAACTAAGGTTTTAAATGGTTTTAATTTGTTGTTGTTTAATTTGTTTTGTATGTCTTTGCTAAATGTATGTAAAGGGATCTTGCAGCACCCTTGAAACAGAGAGAAAGAAAGAAGTTGGTAGCACAAGCTTTCATAGGAGTTTATCATACAGGGGAAAATTGGAAGTTTAAACAGGGTTTATCCCGTGAAAATTGTGCAATTACTATTAAAACACAATTAAGATTTTCACACACAGTGATCATTATACTGGGAATAACTAGGGAATAACCAGACAGTAAACAGCAACAAATCAGTCACAGGGTTTTCCCATGAATGATTTGTTGCTGTTTATTGCCCAGTTATTCTTGGGTTAATAGCACTTTAATTGATCGCGACATCGTGTGAAAATCTGAATCGTGAATGCCCGATTTTCACAGAATAAACCTTTTACTGTATGAGATCTCTTGAGTTCTAGGGTGGATCTATACTGGCCAGAATACACTGGAATGCTCCCTGAGTATTCTGGTCCTGAAGCTCCTCCAAAATCTATCCCTCCAGTAATATTAATAATAATAATAATAATAATAATAATAATAATAATAATAATAATACTTTTATTTATATCCCACTTTTTGTAAAAACAATCAAAGCGGCGTACAACATATTAAAAAACATACAATAATATAGACACAATATCCCCCCTTAAAAAAGAATTAAACAAACTGAGATTAAAATTACATGAATAAACAATTAAAAACAATTAACAATGGGCGGAACTAAGCATAGTCTATAACAGTGATGGCGAACCTATGGCACGTGTGCCAGAGGTGGCACTCAGAGCCCTCTCTGTGGGCACACATGCTGTCGCCCTAGCACAGTTTGCCAGAGTTCATTACTAGAAAGCCAGAGGGACGTGGGGTCTGGGTTGCAGTTTGGGCACTCGGTCTGTAAAAGGTTCACCATCACTGGTCTATAAGGTGTCCATGGTATATGGGAGTGGTCACTGTATGGCCGAGTACTTAATTCCAGAAAGGCCTGCTGGAAGAGATCTGTCTTGACAGCTTTCTCGAAGCTGTCTGAGTTGGTAATTTGATGGATCTCATCCAGCAGGCCATTCCACAGGCTGGGAGCGGTTGCAGAAAAGGCCCTCTGGGAGGCTGCAATCAATCCGGTCTTTAAAGGCTGCAATAAGTTCCTCCCAGACGATCTAAGTGTACGGAGCAGATTATATGGAAGTAGGCGATTCCTTAAATAAATTGGACCCAAGCCATGTAGGGCTTTAAAGGTGATGCCAACAACTTGTACTGCGCTTGGAAACCAATGGAGTGATTTCAAAATCGGTGTTATGCGGTCACTCCAAGATGTTCCAGTGACCAGCCTGGCTGCCATAACCTAGGCACTTCAGAGCATCAACAAGAGGTTGAGTACACTGAAGGTCACTCCTTCTGAGGATAAAAATGAGGTGCCCACCATTGATCACATGGCTGGGTGTCTCACTGTGACTTCAGAGGGAGCAACCTGGGCCAACAGCAGTAGCACTGGGTAGCACAGTGGGATGCTATATAAATAGTCATCAGGCATCACTCCAGGGTACTCCAGATTTTCCTGGAAGATCTGGAGCAAAAGGTAAGTCTTCTTAAATTGCTTTAAGGGAGGGATGCCTTGGATTCAGTGTGGAACTGTCATTCTCACATGAAAACAATCTACATCCAAATCAAGCCTTTGGCCCTGCCTTGTGTGGACAAGGCAGCACGAGTTTGGGCAAAACCTGATGTAAATGGCCTATGTGAAATTATTATCCATCCATCCAGCTCTTTATTTATATCCCACCTAGACTGTGATGTTTAAGTGGGATATAAATAACGGGAGGGAAGGAGACAGAATAATTTCTACTCTGTGAACATGATTACTGGCAAGTTAGAAAGGTTTTCTTCACTTGTAGACAAGAGAACTGCAGCCATAGAGGTTGGAGAAAATAAATTTTATTTAGAGTTGTGTAAAGATGATGACCATGCAGTTTTAAAAGTGTATAAATGGCTGCTGGGTCTAGAGGCAGAATAAGAGTCTTTAAAAGAGTACATGATAAGGTGGGCCCAAGCTTCTGTATATGTATGGATGTATGGGAGAAAGGGTGATCCAAAGATATTAAATTTGCTTTGTGCAATAATTTAAAAGAAAACCTATATAAGAGGATGTATAGATGGTGTATAACCCCAAGTAAGCTGTTGAAAATAGCCCAGAATGTTTCAAACCGATGTTGGGGATGTCAAGATAAGGAGAGCTCCTTTCTTCGTATGTGATTGACTTATAACAAAGTGAAAAATTACTGGACTACGATTTATATGTTAATTCAAAAAAAAAATGTAAAGGTACCATAGATTTCGTAGCCTTACAAGAAACTTTTCTGTTGGACATTATGGATAAAGTAAATAGCAAATATGAAGCATTTCTTTGATATAAGACAAGAGCAGCAAGGATATTGTTTGTTCAAACTTGGAAATGGACTGAAGCATCAGCACACTGACAAACGGATTGTTAAGGTTGGTGAGTTAGCCCAAGTGGGCAAATTCATGCGGGTTCTAAAAGAGCAATAAAAAAAATCTAATATGTTATCATTTGTGGTTATGATTTTCAGTAATTTTAATAGGATTATTTAGATGGATCTGTAATGGTAAAATAATATTTTACTCTTTTATATTTTTCTTATTACCGTCAGGATTGTGGGGTCAGAGTTTTACCTGTCTTCTCTCCTCCTCCTCCTCCTCCTCCTCCTCCCTTTTCTCCTGTTTGCTTGGTTTTTTCTTCTTCTTTTCTTCTTCCTTCTGTCATTTATCTTTAACTGTATGTTATTTTGTTGTAAAATTAGAATGTTCATATTAAAATCTAATGTAATTAATTTCAAAAAAGAGAAATCTTTTCTTCATTTGTGTGCCTTCTAACAGATTGACTGGTCAATTATTAAATGATATGAATATAACCAAAAGCTCAACTTTTGTACTTTTAAAATAATATTTTGATCCCTTCTATGTCACAAATTATTTTCATTATGACTTACCTAAAGACAAATGAGCTTATCACTCTGCTTAAATAACCCAGCTTACCTCATCTGAATTCAAGCCTAAATCTTGAAGCCAGGAGCTATCTGACTTGGAAAAATGGCTGCCAGAGCTCTTCTGAGACCTGGGCTGTAGCCGGGCTTGTATTCGCCTGGTGGCTTCAGCAACAAAATCCTTGTAGTAAGACCTGGCTGCCTCCCAATTTAGACTTGAATTTGGATGAGGTAAATCAAGTTATTTAAGTGGAGCGATAAACCCCAAAGAGGGACTAAATTAAGAAGTGGTGGCCATTTGGCTTTCCAGATGTTTTGGATTAGATGTCCTGCCAGGCCTTACCATTGACCATACTGAATGGGGCTGAATAGAGTTGGGCTCTGAAACTTCTGGATGGCACCAGCTTCAGACCTGATATCTGAATGAGGTTGCCCTGGGTGCTTTAGTCCTTCTGTGAGTCTTTCTCCTGGAATGCTTAGCATTTATTAAATTTCAGAGTCCACATCATGGTAATTGAATTGCCAGATTTCAAGGACTGCCCTTGAGTCTCAGAGCCTGGCTCCTTTTCTCCAGTCCTCAGGGCGGACAGGTGGAATCTTAGAGAACTGCCTTGAAAACTAGGGGGTGTGTAAATGAATGTAGATTTTCCATATTTGTTAGACTTGTTTGCCGGAATCTTATTTGGCCTGTTACACCATGTATCTTTGTGTAACTTAACTAAACAGCAGAAGCGCTAACAAACCCAGTTACTGCATTGCAAAGATATTAAGGAGCTTATCGCAGGTCAAGCATCCCAGGCTGCAGGTGGGATGCAGGATGGAATCGGGGATAATTGCATGCTAAACCACCACCTAATTGCCACCCACCATCAGCCCGGGGCCAAACCAGTCCCAGCCATGCCCCACCAGCACCTTTTCATAGTCAGATGCTTTCCAGCTTCTAAAAGGTGCAGGCAGAACATGGCTGGGACCCGGGGTGATGGTGGGCAGTGATTAAGTAGTGATTTAGCATGCAATAATCCCCACCTCCATTCTGTGTCCTGGCTGCAGCCCGGAATACTTGACCCAGTTTTAATGTTCATGTAATAAGCTCCTTAATTGGACACTAGGAAGAGTCCAATGCACATTGATGTCCAGTGCTCATTTGGGCTGATGTGATGCACATCAGTCTCATTGTGCATCAGTCTTGTGCATCAGGCAAAAGTATGCATCAGTTCCACTGTGTTTCAGTCCATTGTCCATCAGGCACCACTCTGCACTGGTCACTTCTCTGGCTGTGCTACATAGTAACATAAAAGCAGTCCTCTACTGCATATGGATGCTAAAGAACTTAGCAATTCTAATTCCCACCGATATAAGTCTGCAAAGATGCAACACCTCAATATGACTCTGACCTGTGTTTTCTATGCAGCATACACTCTGTAGCCATGGCTGATGCTTAATGTCTCATGCAGAATAACATCACCATAGGCTGCCCCTTACAATACCCACCTTATAACATCCTCAGTCTCTGCCTTCTGTGACATCACAAGGGGTCTCAGTTTTTAGCACCCTAATCTTGGGCCCTGAAATAGTCATGATCTGGTAACCCTAGTAGTAAGATATGAGACAAATTACAAAGTCCATATTGTGGTATCATCATTATTATTAGCTAGACACAGTTCAAAACTTGGTTTACTGTGATGCTACCAGTGAGAAAGCTGATTTTTTTAAAAAGGGGTATGCATTTAACTAGATTCAAGCAAGGCCATGGAACCTGTGGGTCTCTAAATGTTGGTGGATGCAAATGCCCCAACAATCTGGTCAATGCTGAAAGATGGTGGGAGCAGAAGTTCATCAATATCTGGGTAGTTCCCCAATCCTTTATTAAACTAAACAAATTTAAAACAACATAGCAAGATTAGTTACCCCCAATATCCTTTTTTGAGTTCAGAGTCAGAAAATCTCTTCATTTTCTTCCAAGGAAGGTTTAGGAATTATTTTCCCACCAGGACTGTATAAAGAATCACCTGTAATATTTTCCCTAGAATAAGGCAATAGCTTCATTCAAGGCAGGCAATTCCCTGGATTGTTATAATCAGTGTGTCTGGCGCCAGTGCATCTTCTAATGAGGGCCAAGTCTATCTCTGCGAGAGAGAAGAAAAGGCTGCAACATTCTTTGGCTGCTGTTTCATTCCAAGTCTTTCTAATACATTCTTGGTAGGTTATTTTTCAATAGCCAGCAATGCGCAATCAATACAACTAACCATCATCTTAGAAACTCAAGGTTCTACACATTATATATATATATATATATATATATATATATATATATATATATTAGAGGCCCAGTTGCTAGTACAAAATAGCAATGGGATCCAAGGCTATCTATTCTCCAACATCAGAGAAAGATTCAACCCTGGGGAAAAAATGCATTATAAAACTAAACACGGTACGTGCCTTTTCCACAGACCCTTGTACATTTCCCAAAGGTTTCAAATGTGATTTATTTCATTTTACTTTTTTCTGCCCCTAAACAATACAGCTTGGTCCCCCACTGGAGTATTTTCAGACTGGGACTGGGACAAATGCCAAGCACGGCTCCTATAGACTTCAATGTGTGTCCCTTTCTTGTCAAGTTGCATCCATTTTTTTGCAAAGGTTTCTGCCTGATCTCCAAGTGCTGAGAGATCAAAAGTAGCAAAGATGTGCTTTCAAAAAGCCGCCTTGAAAGAGGCCTGTGTACGTTGCCTCTGCAAACTAAAACAAAACGTTGGATGTTTCATGCCATGAAGGACTCTACGGTATTATGTTCAGCAGTGCTGGAATTTCACCCTCCGGCTCTGCCTGGTAAATTCTCCAGAAGGAATTCAAAGTAGAGAGAGAGATGTCATGTTTACAGAATGGTCACAGTGGGCTCATCACCCAGAGTGTGAGACCAACTCACCCCTGATATCACAGCTTTTATTATCAATGTAACACAGCAGGAGACTGAGCAATAAAACAGTCTCTTCTCCTTCGTAAAAAAGCTAAACACTTATTTTTATAAGGAACCATGTGTGTTTACATGTATGTGCAGTCAGTCCTTCATCTTCTGTGTCTGGTTAGTTTGATTTTGGGCACAGTGACTTAACTCCTCTTAAATTCAACCCAGTCTCCCAATTCTAGCCCCATTACCTTTAGATTAAGACAAGAGCAGAGAAGATGTGGCACTCCAAATGCTGGTGCATTACATCTCTCATCCCCAGCCAAAGCTGAGGGTGATTGCAGTTGTAATCTAACAACATATGGAGAGTTGTAATTTCCACCTTTGTTAAACTAAAGGCAGCCTTTTAGTTTAAACTCAACCGCTGGATGGTAAATCAACACATATGGAAGTGCCACTGATGCAATGGGCATACTCTAGTTGATGCTACCAACTGCTGCCACACTGCAGAATTAATGCAGTTTGACACCGCTTTGTCTACCATAGTTCCATCCTAGGAAATCCTGGGGTTTCTAGTTTGTTGTTGTACCAGAGCTTTCTTAGAGAGAAGGCTAAATAGCTCACAAAACTACAAATTCCAGAATTCCATGAAAATGAGCCATGGCAGCTAAAGTGGTGTCAAACTGCATTAATTCTGCTGTGCAGGTACAGGCTTATTGGGTTTAGCCCTTATGGTGGAATAACTTGACTGAATATGCAGGGACATTTTTCTGAATAAACCAGTATGGCAAGTTACCAACATCTTCTGAAGTCTCAGTTCTACCATGAAGGTTTCCAACACATTGTTAATTTATTTCCAAAACATATACATCTGCTCTGGGAATTGGCAGGAGAAATGTATTGATCTCTAAGATGCTAGCGCATACCAAGATTACCCATATTGACGCTTCTTGTTGTTCCTGCTGTTGTTGTGTGCCTTCAAGTCATTTCCAACATATATCAACCCTAAGGTGAACCTATCATGGGGTTTTCTTGGAAGAGCTTGTTCAGATGAGGTTTGCTATTGCCTTCCGCTGAGGCTGAGAACATGGGCCTTGATACATCATGCTAAAATTGTGCAGAATCAACTGTGTAAGTATTTGAAAATTAAAAACAATTTCCCCATAAACCTGGCAAAAATACTTCTGCCACTCTAAAAATGTTGTCTCTCTCTTCCCCTCATGTCTCAAGAGACTTTTCTTCTCTACCATACTAATGGATTCTTCCTTCCTGGATAACAAAGGTCAATGCTAATGGAAAGAGAAATAAGCAATAACCAATGATTATATCTGAAGAGTCTAATTAAAGCAGTATCAAGTCATTGGAGAAAGAGCCAGGATGGTGTAATGATCTAAATGTTGGATTAAGATATCAGGAAGCCAGGGTTCAAATATCTACCACACTCTGATCACTCTTCAAAGGCAGCACCATGGAGAGTCCATTATAGTAGTCCAAATGGGATGGAAGTAAGGCATATGCCACCATGGCCAGATCCAATGTCTCAAGGAAAGGACATAGTTGATGCAGAAACTTCCGGGTTCAAGGTTGATCCCAGGAGTACACCCAAATTGTGAACCTGCATCTTCAGTGGGAGTGTAATCCCATCTAACTGAATCGCTATTCCCTCATTTGCCTTTTGACTGATCAGGAGCACCTTTATCTTGTCTGGACTAAGCTTCAATTTGTTTGCCTTCACCCAGTTCATTACTGATGACAGATACTGGTTTAGACCCAAGACCTTGGGTGGGGTGGGAAAGAGTAGTAGAGTTGTCTAGAGCAATCTTAGCTGTATCAGTGGGAAAATATGGAGAATTGCCCTTACAATTAATAGGATGCTTCTAATTTAACTTGGGACTATGGGCCCAAACAGACAGGCCAAAATAAAGCTGCTACAAGTCACTTTGGAGTTATGCTTTTTAAATGATACATGTGTCCTAAGAGTCTGGAAGCTGCATCAAAGCCACACTCCAGTCCTAAGGAATGGAGCACAGCTTTGGTGTAGATTCTGGCCTCTTAAAATGCATGTGTCATTTAAACAGCATAACTCCAAAGTGACCTGTAGAAACTTTATTCTGGCCTGTCTGTTCGGGCCCTATATTTCTTTACACTGGAGTTGCTAATCCAAACCTACTCATCTTTCAAAACTAAGGCCTGTTACAGACAGCCAAAATAAAGCTGCTTCGAGTCACAGTGGAGCTATGGTGTTTCAATGATGCATGCGTCCTAAGAGTCCAGAAGTTGCACCAAAGCCACACTCCAGCCCTAAGGACTGGAGCATGGCTTTGGTGTCGCTTCTGGAGTCTTGGGACTCATGCATCATTGAAACACCATGCCTCCACTGTGACTCGAAGCAGCTTTATTTTGGCTGTCTGTAACAGGCCTAAAACTCTTTGGCTCTCACTTGCTTCTAAAATCCATAGCACGGATTAATGTGGTTGTCGTCTTGGAACGGAGCCTCCCTTGTGTATATGTGTGAGATATTCTAGGTGTGGTGGCACAGATAAATAATAAATACAATGCAATACACAATAAATAGCAACACAAGAACTTTCACATAAAGCCATTTTCAGCCATACAGTGGCCTTGGGACTTATCTCAGGCATTTTTCCTCCATTACTCAAGTAACACTTTTCTTGATCTTGTGGATAAAAAAAGCACCAGCAGATTCCAGAAGTAACTGTAGAAGAAGAGAAAACAAACAACACCTTTTTCCTTTAGCACTGGTCTCCTAGCCAACGTGAAGCCTGGACCATCTGAACCATTGCTAATCTGGCCCTCTTAGGAACTATCTAAATTGAACCAAGGGAATTTGATTTCAAACACTTAAAATTTTGTCTGGGCTGATATGTTTCCCAAAAGATAGTATAATGTAGCTACATGTATTTGAAACTATGGCAATGAAGAATGTTCTGAAACTTTTGTTGTAACCACACATTTAAATAGATGCATCATAAAAGAACTGAGTGTGACATAAGAATACATGGAAACAGTAGCCGCCTGGAACAGAGCGTTCTCCTGGGTGGCACCAAATATTAAGTTCCTTTCTTCCATCCAAGGAACCTTATTTTATTTATTTTCATCTCTAAACAGCAAGTTTGGGGAATTTTATTTCATCTAACTTATAATGCTGGTCAAATGATGTTACATGAGGCAATGTTTGTGGTTTTAATGATTGCATGGTACATGGATATCCTTGAGGGAATTTGAAGTTTGCTAGGAAATGTCAAAGGAACCAAAAAAATGAAGACCAGAAAAAGCTTTCATGGGGTATAAGAAAGGAGGTGTTACATTTCTTTTAAGACAGCCCCAAAATACATTAGGTTGTGTCAAGTTGTACCTTTCATTGTAGGAATCATCTGAGCTTCCAGTGGTGGTGAGGTCCCGGGAAAATAGAAGGGATGGGGAATGTGTGACTCTACCAATATTGCTGGACCTGCATTTCTGTCATCCCTCATCATTGGCAACTCCAGGTTGGTCTGAAAAGAACTAGAGACTGTCCCACTTGGGACAAAATATCTAAGGTCTTATGATCTATTAAAAGAGGTCTAGTGTGGGGGGGGGGGAGAAATTTTTACAACCAGGTCTACATAACCATTGCCAAAGCTATGGTTAGGGAACCAGAAAGTGGTTTCCTGTGAAACATACACAGGGTGTCATGGATTGTAAGGAAACATATAGCTTTCAGGAACAGACATGTTCTTTGCTTTAAGTTCAAGGTTTTACAAGAAAGGCCTCATGAAAAGTTCAACAGACATTTGTCTTCATATCCACTCTTAATGTGGAGAGTAAAAAGATTTGCTCTCTCTCTCTCTCTCTCTCTCTCTCTCTCTCGCTATCTAGCTATATATATATATATATATATATATATATATATTTTAAGGGAAGCAAAATTTTTTTAAAAAAATGAATGAGACATAATGCAGGAGTAACAGAGACAGCAATCAGTTTAAGATCAACAATAGATACCCTGGGAAAATATTTAAAAATCAAGGAATAATATATTTTGGAGAGCATTGCTTGATTAAAAACAGACTTCATGAATATCTAAGAAAGAAGAGCATATCTCACTCATAGAAATTGTTCATGTATGATATGGGTAAGGGGAAATTTATAGTGCAGTTTCAGCCAGTGACAATTTGATAACTTAAGTGAAGGGTTCAAATGTCATTTCCTCACCCTTCTCACATCTTAATGTAGGACACAGTGTTCTTCTATAACTCTAACCCACTCCATTGCACCTTCCTTTGGGAGAAATTCTCATGAAATGTTCCCCATGGACCAACTCTTTCTGCTTCTCACTTTCTACAGTGGTTCTTCGGGATACGAAATACCCAGGTTACGAAATTTCCGGGATACGAAAAAATCCCATAGGAAATAATTGTTCCGGGTTACGAATGTTTTTTCAGGTTACGAAAATTTTTTTGGTGCTTTTCGGCGCTATTTCACACGAAATCGTGGCTTTTCCCCATTAGCGCCTATGGGTTTTTCGGCTTACGAAGCCTTTCGGGTTACGAATTAATTTCGTAACCCGAGGCACCACTGTACTACCCAAACCCTGCCCAAGCATTTTTCCCCCCTGGGGTTGCTGCTCACTTCCCATCATGTTAGGGCCACCTCCAAGATCAAAGAAGCAAAGAGTGTCTTGTATGCAATATGTTTAACATGTATTATCACACATAATAAATATTTCTTCAAATACATTCTATTCTCATTGTTATGTCTCTCTCATGTTTTGTTGTATATAGCTTCCAACTTCCTGGCAGCTTGTGTGAAACTTGCAAACTGTTCAATTGTTTCTAATTTCTCATACTGAAACTGTAATTGCAATGTCTGTTTGTTATGTAATCTCCAACACTCTGGTTTCCCTGTTTTATATATTTTATGTATTATAGCTAATCTTTTTAGTACCTTGTACCAGCAGTGTACCAGCAATAGCCAATCTTGAAATGGTTCTCTTTTAAATTTTGTCATAAAATAAATTTGGGAGAATTTTTCCATGCCCCCCCCCCCAATATTGTAACCCTCTCACTGCTACAGGAGATTACCGCATACCACGCAGCAGTAGGAAGGTCTACATAGGCACCACTAAATGTGGCATCCAAACACAAATCAAACAACATGAGATACACTATAGACTGAGCATCCAGAAAAATCAACAATAGCAGAACATGTCATAAACCACCCTGAACATGAATTATTTGAAAACATTGAAATTCTGGACCATGCCAACAACTACCAGGTCAGAATGCACAGAGAGGCTATTGAAATCCACAAACACCTGGACAACTTCAAAAGAAAGAAGAAACACTGAAAATAAACAAAGGGGCTCAACAGACAGACAGGCCTGATCTGACCTTTCCATGGTGCAAAAAGAAGCCACAAAAAGCGGCTCCTTTTTGCACCATGGAAAGGGTGCCCTAGCACTGAAGACACGGCATGATACCACCCACCATGTGGTTGCACAATGCTCACCATGTGGTTGCCTCCATAATGCTAGCATGGGGACAGAGTCAGGATGGCCGGCGTGCAGTCGCCATGCCCCCACTCTGCCCCCATACTGGCTCTTTATGCCAGTCTGTACAACACTAAAGTTTGGCTACCAGTCCTGAAGAACATTAAAATCAAGGCTCAGTTCATGCAAATGAAAACCACCCAGGGTCAGGGGGTTTCCCCCACATACAATGGGTTGCTAATTAAATAGAAACACATCCAACTCTTATATCCTCCCACCTTGAGGCCTTGCCATTCAACAACAGATTAACATGGAAATCACTTCCTCCGTGTGTGTGTGTGTGTGTGTGTGTGTGTGTGTATTCCACACACTTCCATGCTATCACCCTTTGAAGATGCCAGCCACAGATGCAGGCGAAACATTGTAAATAAATTCTTCCAGATGTGACCACATAGCCTGGAAAGCCCACAGAAAACTATGGATGCCAGCTATGAAAGCCTTTCATTGTAACTCAGTAGTTTTTCCTATATCTTTGGCCCATTTCACCATAAAATCTTTAATGTTTTCATGGCCCAACTCCCGTTCTCTTAAAGTTTTATAAAACTTTGTGGTGTGATGTTTACCATTATCTACAAATATCCTATCCAATTCACTTTAACTGTTTCAAAGTTTTCTCATGTCTTGTCCATTTTGTATCATTCTGTTATTTGTTTATAGAAGTACCAGTAATCATTCAGTCCCTCCTGACAAAGTCTTCTTTTGTCTTCAGCTGAAAACTGTTGCAATGTTCCTAAATCAAAATGTCACCATATCTGATCCACAAGTCTTCATTTAGTCAGCTTCTAGAGAAGAAGAACTCTTAATGAAGAGATCCATAATTGAATTTTCCTGTAACATTTTCTTTTAACTTTTAGCCAAACCCTAAGCAGTCTCCTCTTAAGAACATATTGTTCCAGTTTGTGCCATCATCCATTTCTTGTATCTTTTTGTGATGATGACAAATTGTAGTTCTTGGTACCCTCTGGACAATGATGCCAATAATGCATGAGTAGCAAGGCCAAACTTCCAAACCCCAAAATGGAAATTTCCTAAAACTCAAAAGCCAAATTCATCTGGCCACAAGCAGATACTACTGGCATGTCTGCCTTCCTAGCTGAGATCACCCAAGACATCTAGGCCTGTGAGGCAGATATCATCATATTGTACAGTACATACTCCTATACTTTTAAAAATATAAGCTAAAGAACTGTAGTTTGATATTTAGTGGTACACAAACGTCAGGCATACCTGTTTCTTCTGCTTTGCTGTCACTGCTCTTTCTATGAAGATCAACCTGCTGACACCATGACCTCTGAAATATTTGCTGATACAAATCTCATAAAATGATGCCACAAGAGATAGAGGTATGGAACAAACTTAACACTGTGTAACTTTTAATACAATTGATCTCAAAATGACTGCTGCCCTAGATTACAGTTGTTTGCTAGTGTTCATACATTAAACCTGGCATGAAGAAACAAAGCAATGAAAAGCACATATTCACAGTGGAAGAATTTTTACATTCTCTTTCCCCCTCCTTAGGTTGACAGGGATTTCCTGCATGCAAACTCCTCCCTCTTTAGTCTTTTGTGGGTTTTCCAGGCTATGTGGCCATATTCTAGAAGAGTTTATTCCTGGCATTTTGCCAGCATCTGTTCCTAAATCAAAATGTCCTCATATCTAATGACATTCCCAGATATGACATTCTCATACCCAGGGTCACACACA
>NC_056523.1:210799975-210883081 GCF_019175285.1 Sceloporus undulatus
GTGTGTGTGTGTGTGTGTGTGTGTGTGTGTGTGTGTGTGTGTGTGTGTGTGTGCAACTCCTTTCCAAGCAAGCATTCTCTGAAGATGCCAGCCACGGATGCTGGTGAACACATCAGGAAGAAACTCTTCTAGAACATGGCCACATAGCCCGAAAACCGCACAAAAAACTATGGATGCCGGCCATGAAAGCCTTCGACTTCACATCCTCCCTCTTTCTCTCTCATTCAAACTAACCATGTGCCTTAGATCACTCCCTCTTTGGGACTAACAGACATTCTCTCTCTCTCTCCCTCTCTCTCTTCCTCTCTCTCTCTCTCGCTCTCTCTCACACACACACACACATTTGCACTGAATTTCTGGTCCAGTTTGCTCAGGTGGCACAGCGCTAAACCCAGTTAAATCAGTTCTTCCGAGTCCTTGGCATTCCCCCCTTCTTTTAAAATGAATCGATTCAGCGCAAGTGTGAACGTGCAGTCAACTTGATATGGTTCCTATGGTGCAGTCACTCCTGTGATGCACCTCCATGTTGAATTAATCACTTGATGAATGTGAACGCAAAGTGGATTAAATTGAAATGGGTAGGTTCGATCACAGCTCAAATAGTGTGAATGTCTATTCGGCACTTAATCGCTTCATCAATTTGACTCAAAAAACAGTTTATTTTGTAGTGTGAATGAGGCCTAAGATATAGCTTCTATGTAAATATAGTTTAAAGCCATTTGTAAACTTTTCTTTTAAACTACAAAGTATGTTTGTTGTTTTTTCAGAGTCAGTCTCAGTTCTTAGGAAAGCATAGTTAGACAAGAGCACATTTCTTCTACTCTGCTAATTTAAAGCTAGCCCCCCTTTGACATTTTTGATATTCAATATTTTTTGTTTCCTTAGCAAAGGCTGAAGCCTTAGGAAACTTAAACTACCCCACAAGAATGAAAGGAGACAAAGTCTCATGTGCTACATGAGCATTTAAAAAAGCTTTTTAAAAAAGCCCAATGCGTTTTGGCCTTATCACATTTCATCTAATAATAATAATCAAATGTCCACTTGTATCAAGTGTGCAGACTACAATTCCAGAATTTTCTGAGAATTGAATAGCCCCAGATGAGAACCAATTGGTGATAACGTCAAAATACATTGGGCTTTTTTAAAAATAAGACATTCTGGCCATCATATAGCACATGAGACCTTGTGTTCATACAACTGCTTCCTTCATGCGCTGACAAATGGACTTGCTATTATCATTCTGGGGGCAACTTGAAAAGCCATAATGTCCAGATTTCTGCTCCATAAGTACAGAGTCAGAACATCCCTGACTTTGCCTGAAGACTTCCACTGAGGGACAGTCTATCATCCTTCTGGATAATTGGCTTGATTGTCAAATGGTTCTCGCCATCAAGAAGTTATTCCTAATTTGTATTTTGTGTGTTTGTGTGTGTGTGTGACTTCAAATTGCCTGTACCCTGCAGATAAATAAACCTATTGTATCTAAACCTGCTCTTTGGGGCAGTAAAGAGTTAGGACATTATAACATGCCAAATTGCCACTGAGATAGATGCCTGTTGTAACTGTCACTGATGGATCTTATCACACTGCCCAGAGACGTAGCTAGGATTTTAGGAAGGGGGGAGGGGGTCCAGACTAAGTGCCACCATTATAATGGGGCTTGAGTGCGGCGGTGCAGCAGCACACACCATTCATTTTTCTAATGGAAGGGGGGGGGGTCCGGACCCCCAGATCCCCCCCCTTGGCTACATCCCTGCACTGCCCCGTGGCTGGGCAATAGGCAGCTCCATATCCAACCTGGGCTTCTCCCACAGCTTTTCAAGAATGGGATTTCTTAATAAGATCTGATGAGCAATGAGATCTGTTGGCAACAGTTGGAACGTGCATCTATTCCAGCAGGGAAATTAGCATGTGATAATCTTTTAAGTTTTTGTCCTCTAACAAAGGATTTGGGGTGTTTGAGGGAGACTATCATGTCTCTCAGTCTTCTCCAGGCTAAACATGTCCCATATTTTTAACATTTCTTTGTAGAACTTGTTATCTCTAAAGCCTCAACGATCTGTGGCAATGCAAGTTGTACTCATTCCAAAGAGACCCTTAGCTTTTCCATGTCTCTTGCTTGTGGTATTTTCAGTTGTTGCACAAGTTATTGGCTGAAAATACTTGTTAGTTGTCTGCAAATCCCTTCTGTTCCTTCTATAAACAGCTTCATCATCAATCAGCCTGAACGAAATCTGATCTTGCAGTCGTATGTGGGTACACAGTGTTGCAGGTTGGCACATCCACTTTGAACAAAGGTAGCTGTATCATCTCCCAGATAGAAAAAGTTTTGTTTCCTGAAAGTTACTTCTGTTGATTCATCCTCTGTTTTCATAATCAGTGTTTTTGCATTCATAAATTGGTAGCCAACATTTCCTATGCTATAGCAGGTATGACACAATTCATGCTCTTATGTGTACATCTAGATGTTTGGTAGTCTGGAGTATTTGTTAGTGCTCTGACTGAAAGCATACACAAAAGGTGAAACGTTCTGCAGCTGTACGGTGCCTAATTTTATCGAGCTGGCATCTAATGAGACAATTACTGGTTATATCATGTTGCAGTACTTCAGTGCAGATGCCTCTCCTGCTTGAACATTATGTCATGATTTGACATCTCATAAAAGTCAACCAGTAATTTTGGGCCTGTACTGTCTTAGACTGCATTCCTATAATCACATCTAAATATCATACAGTGCAGTGAGGTTTACATGCTGAGTAGACATACAAAGGATTGCTGCATACATCACTGTTCCTCAAAATCAGCCTTGTTCAGACTGATCATTTTATGCTTGTTCTATTTGAAAAGCATTAGGTTCTAATCCTTGGTAAGATATATCATGGCGTTTACATATTAACTCACTGTGGCAAGGAAAATATGTGCAACTGCAACCGGAACAGAATGGCTCAGTGGGCTTTATTTCTCTCTCCCTCCTTCAAGCCGGGAAGGGAAGAGGAAGCAAAGCTAGATTTGGGTACCTGGACAAGTGTCCCTTGAAGCTTTGCTGGAGTCCACACTACTCCTTCCCTTACCTCTATCAACTGGGAAAAGAGAAGGAATAGTAAAGCTAGCTTAGAGCTCAGGCAACACCTGGGGTGTATCCACACTGCAGAAATTAATCAGTTTGACCCAACTGCCATTACTCAGTGCTATGGGATTCTGGGATTTGTAGGTTTATATTTAGCCTTCACTGTCAGAAAGCTCTGGTGCCCCCACCAAACTACAAATCCCAGAATTCCATAGCATTGAGCTTGTCAAACCACTTTACTTCTGCAGTGTGGATGCAGCCCAGAGGCACATTTGCTCCACATGCAAACCAAATTCTACACTCACTACTCAGAGGCTGGTGAGTGATGAGCAAAGCCAGCACTCCACTGAATCAGTACTTGGAAAGCTACTCCTTCAGGAACTAGCCAAATTCCTTCCTTCCTTCCCATAGACATGCCTAGTGCTTTGTGCTTTCTTCTACAGAAGAAAGAGAAAACTTCTGTCAAGGGAGAAGAGCCTGATGACATCAATGGGAGTGTCTTAATGTCTGCACTTAATGATGGTGTCTCCAATCCCATCATCTGGCCCTTGTATTGATCAGTGGGAGCAGGGAGCCAATTCAATGGGAGGGAGAATCATTCTTCCAGCATCACCTTTTCCTTGCATGCGGGATGCAGCATACGGACCAGTCTTGGCAAAACAGGGCACCTATATTATTTTTTCTCTTCGCTGTGAAATTTCTCTAACTACACTTTTCCACTTCAAGAAAATTGTCCCTAAATTTAAGAACACACATGAAACTACTCAGAAATGTAAGAAACAATGCAATACAATTGGAGAATATCATTAAAATTAAAGAACAATAGAACATTAAAAGTCTGGTGGAACATAACAGTATTTATTTCCCATCCAAATACAGGATAAGGAATCTTATCTCTTATGAGAACTATGGCATGGTACAGATGCACCAAATGCACCATGCTGGCGGTATATGACCGCACAGCAACAACACGGTCCCTAACCCTAGTACGGCGTGGTGCCATAACAATGGCGGCTCCCCATGTATATGGGCGCCACTATTGTTATGTGATAGACACATAGCATCTGCACGTTGCATCACACTTGTGACGTCCTGAGTATGCGATTGGCACACTCAGGCATCACAATGGTGGCGCAAAAAGAACCTGCTTTTTGCGTGTTCTTTTTACTCTGCAGGGAAGCCATGAGGTTTGGCGGCTGCAGCTTCCCTGCATGGGACAAAAAGGCACTAGCAGGCCTCCCTTTTTGGAAGGTCTGTACCGCGCCTATGAAAACGATAGTAGGGCACTTAATTTTTTATATTCTTTCAAAATATTTTTTAAAAAGATAACATCTTGCCAAATTTTCACTTTAACCACATGAAAAAATGTATATGCAAATATATTTAGGCTGTGGGTATGATATTGTAATTTAAAGGTATGATTTTAATTTTGCTAGTTGTTTATGTCACAACTATTGTCATTACATTCTGTGATAAATGGGAATTATGATTTATGAGTAACAGTAGTATAAAACATTACTAAGGATTATGTATGGTGTGGTATAGGAGAAGGTCAATGGGGTTCAGGGTGACACCATGAATTACCATATCAGGAGACTCCAACCCTAGTGACCTCACTGATTTAGTAGAGTCAGGGCTCCCATGATTAAAGCCCTAGGACTTTTTGACATCTCTCCCCTTGAGCAATTCTCCTCTCTTTCCCCTCTGAGTTTCACTGCAACCCCCACAATAACTGGAGGGGAATGGATTTCCCAATAACAATGTATCGTTATGGGCTATCCTTGTCATAATGCCTAAATATTGTGAAGGCACCCAATGCCATGTGTTTTTGGAAGCTAAGCGGCGCAACCCTTGTTCATACTTGGATGGGAGACTGCCAAGGAATATCAGGCGCTGTAGGCTAAATTTCAGAGAAAGGCAATGCAATGATAAATGATAATTGAGAATTCCTTTACTATGAAATGTGCCTCCTGCTCACAATCCTCTGGAAATCAGAACTTGCCGGGAGTTACATGTTCTTATGGGGTCTCCATAAGTCAACAGGCAACTTGAAGGCACACACACATATTGCACACCCTTGTTGCAATCCAAAGTTGTTTGGTGTAGCTTGGTTTTAAGTCCGCAAGACTCATTATCTTTAGAAAAGACCTACTCCTGGACTGCAATGTCTTAGATCCGCACTTTTGGACTCTTTGTAGTAGTGCTGCATAGACACTGTCTTGCTGAGGGTTTGCATTCTAAAATTCGACACTACACCACTGTCTATGTCCCATCCATCATTGTATCCAAATAACAGTTTGGACATCCACAGTCTTCTTGGCATACACTAAGGAAGAGAGGTAAACCTGGATAGTATCAGCATACTGCTGTGGCCCATGCCCAAAATATCCAATGTGACAACACCTCCTGTAGCCTGATAAACACAGGGAATACAATTAAGCCCCAAGGACTCCTACAGACCAAAGTGTTGAGCAATAGCCCTCCCAGAATCAACTTTTAGTAATTCTCACCTCAAAAGTATAGGGTTATTATAAAATGGAGTATTCAAATCCTATGTCAGTCAAATATTCCAGAAGATATCACGGGTGCTATGTGAGTTACTCTTAACTAATTGAAAGCCTCTCTCAACTTCCAAATCAGATGTACTTACTTTTCTGAAGTATGCAGCCTATAGCTCTTCTACAAATGTCACAGGCAAAAGGTATATGTGTTGTGTGTGTACATTACAGAAGGTAAAGGGCACCGTGGAAACTTTTGTCCTTGTCAAGACCTAAGCAAGCTTGGGCCTTTCAAAGAAGGGTTGCAGCCTACTCTGACACCTGTTGAGAAGAAACAAAAGCTTCCAGATAAAGTGCCTCAGGGGTTAAGAACTTCAAAGCACACAGCCTGCAGAGGCAGAAAGGGAAGAATGATAAAGAGCCTGTAACATTAGATCTAGTCTCTGTGCAGAGATAATCTACTTGACTGGGAGCTTAATCCTAAAGAGCTCTCTCTGAAAAGTAAAGGGGGGAGGGTTTAATAGGGAAATGGGGGTGTGCTTGGACAGAAATCTATGTGAACCCTAAGCAGAGTTCTAAAATACTGATCTTCAGACCAAAAATAGCTGAACTGCATTCTCATCCTTTGGAAAAGCTTGCTTGACTATTGGCAGTGTTGGTTCCTAAAACACAAGCCCTGGTTACATGCCTGCAGAGCAGGAACTGAGTGCCTCAGCCATCCCTTGTCTATGTGCTGCAAAAGGAATGTATTCAAAGGCTCTTGTGCAAATATGATACCCCAAAATCTGGGGTATTCCCAATCATACACATGTTATATTTATATTTTTGTTCAAGGGCTACATGGTTTACCATCACCTCCATTGGTAAACCTTTAATGTAGGTATGGCTGAATGACCATACATGAACAAACAGCAAGCTCCACTTTTTAAGGTAGAGTGCCACAGATCTCACTTAGGGAGACATTTCAGTTGATGATGTTACCAGGATTTCTGGCCCAAAGTTGCTCAGCAAATCAATGTTGGCACAGATTCTGTTGGACTAAACAGATCAACTTTCATGCGCAAAAAGCCAGGTGCTTTGGGAAATCAAATGAGAACTAGTCATTAAGAAAGGACTTTGTTTGTGGACAGCTGGCCAAGGTACAAGATGTACTTGAGTTGCCTGGAGTCTAAAGAACAGCCGTTGCTGTTTCCATTTTAATCTTATAGAAACACTCCTTAACTCAGCAGTTGATGTGGGAAGAAAAATAAGTGTCAGAATATTGTTAAGGATGACTTTTCTGGAGGAATAAGGGAGGGCACTAACGGTGCGCTATATACCCTAGACCAGCTTTTCTCAAGCTTTCTACCAAAACAATTATATCTACAGGCTGATTTACACTGCAGAAATAATGCAGTTTGACACTGCTTTAACTGCCATGACTCAATGCTATGGAATTCTATGATTTGTAGTTTGCTAGATTGCTGTAGTCTCCAGCTTATAGAGAGCTCTTGAACTGGCCCCATATGAACAAATTCTGCCATACAAGTTTAGACACTGTGGAGATAACCTGAGTTATATTTGACACAGTCTGTGGACTTTCCTCTGTGCTTTGAGTTCAGAGTCTTTATAACCACACAGAGAACTGTAAATGGGCAATCTTCGGGTGTGATCCTCAGTTCTGAAACAATTGTTCCATCTGGCCTAGAAGATATTGTAGGGATCTTCCACCTTTCTGCTTAGATGGCCTAGCTGGGTCCTAAGAAGATGACGGTTTTTAAATATAGAATATCTTGGCTTTGTTTGCATGGCCATGAAACTGTCTAAAAGATCTCTGGAGTCAGCATCCCTTTTTAGTGAGTGGAAAATGCAACTTCAAAGGAATTCAACTTGCATAGCAGACATGTAATTGCATGCTAGCACCGGTTAACATGGGAAACAGGTGACAGCCATTGAAATCACATAGTCTTTGTCTAAGCAGAGAAAGAATTAAAACAAGCAGAACAGGAAAGCAGGGGAATGTGATTGACCAGATGGCTCTTGCTTGCTTGTACTGAAGAGGTGCCACGGAATATTCTCTTTCTCTGCCTCTCGCTTTGTAATCTAGGACAAGGACTTTTTCCAAGGAGCCTCATTGTTACTGGAGGTTTGTGCGACTGGGGTTTGAAAAGATTTCCTTCATTCGGCTGAAAATAAAATCAATGCCACACCTGATAGGAAGATGGAATAAGACCCCAATGTAGGAACGCACACACACACACATTCCTTCACACAACTTTTCTGCCTTAAAAAAAAACAACACCTCTCTTTTAATACAAGTCAGGCATCCACTGCGTGTTCTTCAAGTCTAAACTCCAAACATTTCAAAACAGCACAAAAGGTATGACAAGATGAAAGAAATTGTCCACAAATAGACAGCTAGACAACTAGTTAGCAGCTGTCTGCTTTTCTTCAGGAGGGGAAAAATGTTTAGCTTTTCATTCTTGAAGAAGCTGACTGCAGATTTTCATGTGCTGGCACAAATCCAGCGCAGTTTGGTGCAAAGAGAAAAACATGCCTGTTTATGAGCCTACATGTAACCTTGAACTTGCAAATGAATGCATAGCCTTTATGAAGCAGAGTGCGTAGTCCATTTGGAACAGTACAAAAATGAAGAGCATGGTACTTTCTTTCCTCTTTTGTCATTTAAGGATTGCAGTTTAATGAGGTTTCCACATTTTGGCAGGGCAGGGCATGACTTTCAATAATTGAGCTGGTTTTATCTTTTCTCTTCATATAAAAGTGATACTAGGCTTGGCTTTCAAAAAGGAGTGAAATTTTGTTGGACTCTATCTCCAATCATCCCCAGCCAGCCTAGCCAATGAATGTTAAGAGATGTTGGGAGCTACTGTTCAACAACATCTGAATGGTTGCCATTACTGGTTTGTAGACTGATGCCATCCATATGTTGGAGCTAGTGTGTCATAGTGGTTTGAGTATTGGACTGTGACTGGGGACCAGGGTTAATTCTCCACTCTGCCATGGAAATCCATTGGGCAAGTCACATGCTCTCAGCCTCAAGGGAAGGCAATGGCACACCTCCTCTGAACAAATCTTGCCAGGAAAACTCCTTCAGAGCACCATAAGTTGGAAATTACTTGAAGGCACACACAACAACACCATTCATGCATTGCACCTAATGAGGTGTAAGGATGTAATTGCAATTGTGATGTGTAATTGAAATTTATACTTTTTTGAAACACTTTCAAACCGTGTACGCTTGAATCCGTGTATAAAAAATCCGTGTATAAGAAGGGCCGACTGTATTGCCCATTTCATTCATTTCAGGCGAGCAAACAAACCACTAAATTTAATTTCTATTATATCTCTGCATTATCTCATTATATCTCCCTATTAAATGTATGTATCCATTACAGTTTTAAGAATGATCATTATAACCATTGCACCTGTTCATTAGTTTAATTTAATCAATCATGAAAGGCCTTCACAGCAGAAAAATAAATACAATAAATATCCCCTAATGCCAAAGAGAAAGAGACTGACTTTCCTTCACCACCAATAAGACTTGTCAAAGATAACACTCCTTGTGGTAGTGGAGAAAGTCTGCATCTAAGAAATCAGGAGGAAGGTAGCAGCAGAAGCACCGGAGCAGAGGCAGTCCCTGAAATGAAAGGTAGGCAGTGAGTTTGAGTCACCACAAGAGCATTGTCTGGGGCCAGTCTGAGGTGGAAGCAGATCCCAGAATCGCTATCAACCTTCACTGGGAGATAGCAAGTGGGCAAAAGTAAGTTACCAAGACATTCCAGCACTAGCCTACTTAAGCACTTTAAGATGTAGCACCAAGTACTCTTGCTCAAGGCAGAGGCTGAAAAAAATCCCAGCAGCCAGGCAGCCAGGGCAAGATCCAGAGGGCAAGAATAAGGAGAGCTTGTTCCCTGACAGTAGCTCTCAGTCTCCCATCTCCATTTGAGATTTTGGCAAGCAATCCTGGGGGAGATGGCATGGAAGAAGGAGGGGGCCACAAGTAAGAAGGTGCCTGACTGAACTAGCTGGTGACACCAGATGACTAAATGGGCTTTCCTGTGCACTGAACCTTCAGGACACTCTTTTATGATGCTTTTAGATATTCATGGTACTGTGGCATCCAGTGGGGTTTGGTTCCAGGATGCTCCGCGGATACCAAAATCTATGGATGCTCAAGTCCCATTAAATACAGTGGCGGAGAAAAACAGTGCCCTATATATAAAATAACAAAATCAAGGTTTGCTTTTTGGAATTTATTTGCATATATATAGGCACGGGACAGACCGTCCAAAAAGGATGGTCTTGCGGCACCTAGCTTTGGTCCGAGAGGAATCCGTAGCCTCCAGACCACAGGACTTCCCCATGGACCAAAAAGAACTCACAAAAAGCAGGTTCTTCTTGCGGCGCCATTATAATGCTGCAGTGCACCAATGGCGCACTCGCAAAGTCATAATGGTGCTGCGACGTGCAGACACTAGGCATCCATCACGTAATGATGGCAGTGCCCATCTTTACAGGGCACTGCCATTTTGACGCCCTCATCACATGCGAGGGGCAAAGGGTGTCTAGAAGTGCCGCCCCTTGCACGTGACGAGGGCATCCTATCGCACCCATCTGGACCAGGCCATATTTAATATTTTCAAGCCATGGATGCTTGAATCCATGGATAAAGAATGCATGGATATGCTTGAATCCATGGATAAAGAATGCATGGATATGGAGGAGTGACTGTACCTCCAAAAGTTTGAACATAAACGAATACAGGAATACCCTGAATATGCTAACTATAATACAATTAGCAATCAGATAACATTCTATTACCTTTTTAAGTTACTTCCTTTTATAACAAATTGTCATGACCTTGTTAAAAAATGTTGAGTGCAACAATGTAATTATGAACAGGTATAACATATTTAACAATATAAACACAAAGTTCACATATAACTATAACCATTCATTAACTACCTGGGGAAGAACTGTCCTGCAACATATTTGCCTTACACTTCTGCAACTGTTGATGTATTTAAAAGAAAGAAAGAAATATGTGAGAGAAATCAAGCTCTTTATTGCTAACTACTTCTTCATGTCTCCCATCAAGACATGGATGCCTTGAAACGGTGTTGACTAAAGGTCTTTTTAATAATCTCTTACAACCATAGTTACAGAAGTAGGGATAGCATATTCTCCTATAAACTTTACAGTTACATGTGAACTATTTCTTTATAGCTATACATTGTGTTTATGTTGTTAAATATGTTATAACTGGTTATAATTCCATTGTTGCAGTGTACATTTGTTAACAAGGTCATGGCAATTTGCTGTAAAAGTACCTAAATAAAAATGTAATAGAAGTCTATCTCCAAAAGTTTAACAGTTGTGCTAGTTGAGAAAGGTGGCTTCTTAACTCACTTATATGCCTGCTGCTCTTCTCCACCTATTAACCTTTCAGCATGCCCACATCTGCCAACCATTGTAAACTGCCAAGCTGCTTTGAGGTGAAATTCTTAATCTCTTACCATTACGTATGGCTTTGCTACAGTCAGCAGTTCAGCAGTACTTTAGTTCTCAGTCCTTCAGGTGCTCTTTGGAGTTTGAGCTTGTGTCTGCTTGGAAAGGGGTCTTTGGTTAGCTACCTGCCACTTTGCTGTGGCTCTTAGCCAGGCTCCATACCCACCTTTGCCAAGCACAGCTGCCTCCTTGCCTTATTTACTTTTCAGAACAGTATTTTTAACTTGTTCTTGAAGTGCTTTGGATTGTGAAGCTTGGGAGGTACTCTAAGGATGCTAAAATGATACCTACAATACTAGCGGGGGGGGAGGGGAATTTCCAGGACAAAAGCAGCATGGATTTTCAATATTGAACACTCAATGAAGTATCCATAGTTTCAAAAAAAAGTGGGGGGAGTAATGTTCCAAGATGTCTGGCACACCTGAAGCTACCTGTCTGCAATTTAGGAGGGCTAATCCATCTTTATGGTCTATCACGTCCCCAGATTTCCTGCTGATATGTGAAAGAACCAACTATAACTATTTTGCTTTCCTGATACATGTAAACAGAAGGATGGCCAGTCTGGATTTCCAAATCTCAGTTCAGATTTGGGGGTTAGATTAGACCAAAACCAATTTAATCTAGACCAGATTAGGCCTGAACTCCAGTCACTGAATTAGGTTTCACAACAAATGGGAGAGGCATGCACAGCCTTACAAATATTCTGCATTAAGATAACAAACGCAATTTCATCCCATCCATAGGGTTAGTTAAAGGAATAACAAATGTCTGAATCCTATTGATAATCCCAACTAAAATAGACCTGTTGAACCAATGGGATTGATACAGTGGACACGTGTTATACACTGGGGGTTGATTCCAGGATCCCCCATGGATAACAAAATCCGTGGATATTCAAGTCCCATTAAATATAATGACATAGCAAAATGGTATCCCTTATAAAAAATGGAAAATCAAGGTTTGATATCAGGAATTTATACTTTTAAAAAATATTTTCAAACCATGGATGCTTGAATCCATGGATAAAAAAAACATGTCTAAGGAGGGGGGACTGTATAGGTGTTAGGTCACCATTCAGCAATCGATTTGCTGAGTCTACAAATTGAATTCAGGTCCAAAATAAATTCCGAAAGAATAAAGTTGACTATACATTACCAAAATGCTCAACATATGGGCTATGACTTGTATTCTTTTCCTCTTTATTCATATTCTACATATAGTTATTTATGACCATGTCAAATAGTAAAACCTGTGTTGCCTCTCCTCCCACACCTACTTGTTCAAATGTCTACTACTGTTATTATTATTTTCTGAACTGTTTTACAGCCATATGTTTATTTTCAATGACGCTCCACTCACTATTCTGATGCTCTGGCCTGTATAATCAAAGCATCATTAGCTGATGCACCATTAGCCATTCACAGTCTTTGAAATGTATGTTTTGGGCCGATAGAGAGATTACAGTGTTGGCTAAGACTGACTAACAAAAGGCAGAGCTGACAAAGATGCATATAATTTATTTGTGTTAAAACGAGAAGACACAGAATTATTGGAGTGTTCTCGTACGTGAGAAATGACACTCCTGTATAATACCGAATGTCCTCGACAGAACAGTCTTCGCCCACAGTAAAGCAAATGAAATTTTATGAAGGTCTGCGTGAAACAATGTTCCATCTAAAATGCTTTGTGCATGCCTGGGTAGCCAGAGGGATAAAATTATACATTGCTTCAGTAAGCTATCTTTTACCCAAGCATGTCTGAAAGCAAACTACCTTTTTCCCCCAAGCCATATTTTTACCCAGGTATAAATTGCAATGGGTACAAACTACAAAACTGTACTGCTTTAGGAGGGAAAAGAGGCAATCATAACAAATTATACTTTTCCAAAGTTATCATCATCTTGCTCGGTCTCTGTCAAATTGTTCTTCAAACACAGCAGTCTGCAAAGCCACCTGATTCTCCTTTCATTTGCACGCACAGGCACGCAACGTGCATTTCTTTCTCTTTGTGCTACTTCTTCCTTTGGGATAACAACTTCTACTTTTGCACCACTCAGGTGTTTCAGAGCCTGCAAAGACAAACAGCAACATTTAGGCCTTTCAGTCCCAATGCTAGATCAGGTTACTTACTTCTTCCCTTCAGTACCACTGATATTTTACTTCACTTACGTAGTTACATTTACATAACTAACCGCTGCTGGCCCACCATACGCTGGGCCACCTTAAGAGTGTGAAGCCAGATGAGGCAAGTGAAGCTGCAATGAGAAATAAGTTGCAACAGGGGACCTGTTTCTTTTTGTCACAGCCTTGCTCTCTGTCACTTCCAGCAATAAATCAAGCTCAGAAATTCTGGCTTAAGTAGTTAAAACTCAGTAAACCTTTGTTCAGTAACTATAGGTCCATGGTAAATCTTTTCATTGTCAGAACTGAACAGCAAGCATTAATGTTGCCTAATAAAAACACACATAGTTTTTGTGGGTTTTTTGGGCTATGTGGCCATGTTCTAGAAGAGTTTCTTCCTGACGTTTCGCCAGCATCTGTGGCTGGCATATTCAAAGAATGCTTGCCTAGAAAGGAGTTGGGTATAAATATATTGTGTGACCTGGTAAGGCAGGAGTGATTTGCATGTGTATTGTTCTGTTGCTAATGGCAGGCCTCAAGGTGGGAAGGTCTGCAACAGAACAATACACATGCAAATCACTCCTGCCTTTCCAGGTCACACACTGTATAAAGCCAACTCCTTTCCAGGCAAGTATTCTCTGAAAATGCCAGCCACAAATGCTGGCGAAATGTCAGGAAGAAACTCTTCTAGAACATGGCCACATAGCCTGAAAAACCCACAAAAAACTATGGATGCCGGCCATGAAAGCCTACAAAAACACACATAATTTCAAAATATTGGCAGGCTAGTTATTCATTTGTTACATACTCAAGACATTTTGCTATCTGATATTGCCCTCTTCTTGTTCTTTCATCCACTTTGTCCCCAGCCGAATGACCTTGGGCATTTTGGTATATGGCTGTCTCTTCTATTTTGTTATGACACCATCCATATCTATTCTCTACAGTAATTGCTTTACTGCATATCCCACCACCTGCATCTCAGTCTACCTCCAATTTCATGGTAGGTCAGCATGGTATAGTGGTTTCAGTGTTAAACTATGATGCTTGAGACCAGGGTTTGAATCCCGGCTTGGGCATTGGAACTTACTGGATAATCTTGGGCAAATCACACTATCACAGCCTCAGAGGAAGGCAATGGCAAAACCAACATGAGGGAACTTGTCAAGAAAACCACATGATAGGTTTGCCTTAGGGTCATCATAAGTTGAAAACAAACAAACTACATCCTATTCTGTCAGCATCCTAGAGCAACAGCTTTATATTTTAACTGAGTTAAAGGAGTTGTAGCATAAGCTTTTGTAGACCTAACCTACTTCCTTAGATGATAGCTTATGCTCCAATATCTTTTACTCAGACTCAAATGTGAAACATATAAGATCTGTCTGCATATTGATATTCCAGACTAACACAGCTATGTCTCTGATCTATATTCTGTAAGATTGTGTAGTTATACTGTTCAAACACATAAATGCCATCCCAGTTCACCTTAAGAGTTAGCACCTGGATTGGTGACAGAGGTCCACTGAGCTTCTGATTGAGGCACAAGGAGAATGATGTTTCCATCTCCCTCTCCTGTCACTGAGTGTCATTTTTGGTTGCTGTTGTATGCCTTCAAGTCATTTCTGATTTATGGCAACCCTAAGGCAAACCTATCATAGGGTTTTCTTGAAAATAATTGTTCAGAAGAAGTTTGCTATTGCCTTTCCCTGAGGCTGAGAGCGTGTGACTTGCCCAAGGTCACCAGTGGATTTCATGACCAAGCTGGGAATCAAACCCTGGTCTCCAAGTCACAGTCCAACACTCAAACCAGTATGCCATGCTGGTTATAAAGTTAATTGCTAAGAATTGTTTAGCCATATATATTTTTTCTTTGGAGCAGTTTGAGAGGGAGAAAGAAATTCTAAAACTTCTAATGTTTTGAGAAAGAGTTCTACAAATATCTGGCTTTCCTCCCTTGGGAAACAAGGATGTCTTGACTAGCTTCATGCCAAATTTACATTTCTAGATTCAGGGGTCAACCCCAGGCAATTTCCTGTCCAAAGAAGAGTCCTACCTCATCCAGCTCAAGTTGCATTTTATCCAGACACAGCCAAGTTATTCTGGCACATGCAGCAGAAAATTCCACAAACACCTCTCCCTATTCCTGGCAGAAATAAAAAAGAACCATGGCAAATTAAATAATGACAACTGGAATCTGCTGCTTGAAGCAACCATCTCATTCTGCTTCACAATAGACCTGGCTTTGTTGAGATTGTGGTGAAGTAAGAGTCAGCATGGCATAGTGATTTGAGTTTTGGACTATGACCCTGGAGATCAGGGTTCAAGTTCCAGCTTGGCCATGAAACCCCCTGGCTCACCTTGGGCAAATCACACACTCTCAGCCTCAGGAAGGAAATGGCACACTTCCTCTGAACAAATTTTACCATGACAACTTCATGATAGATTTGACTTTCAGGGTCACCATAAGCTGGAAATGACTTGAAAGCACATAGCAACAACCCTCTTGTGTGAGAAATGAAGTCGGACAGTCAGAAGCATCTTTATATATTATATGTAGCAAAGAATTGTCAGAGCTTGGAAGCATTCAGGTTTTATGGACTAAAACTCCCAGAATTCCTCAACCAACACAACAACCTGCCTCAAGTTGTAAGACTGGGTCAAGCACAGGCTCTTATAATTTTAATCCTTAACAGATCTTGGAGCAAGATGAGATATTATAAAGCTCTGTCAATGAAAAAAATCTGTCTTCCCACATCTTCCAAACCTATCATGGGGTTGGCTTAGCAAGATTTGTTCAGAGGAGGCTTGCCATTGCTTTCTCCTGCAGCTGAGAGAGTGTGCTTGCACCAGGTCACTCAGTGGGTCTCATGGCTGAGCTGAGAATTGAACCCTGGTCTCCAGAGTTGTAGTCCAACACTCTAATGCGCCACACTGGATGTAGTGAGAGTTTAAACTTACTGGAGACTCATTCCAGATCCAGTCTGACAACCCTATGTGTTTCCATTCTGGCTTTGATAATTTCATACACAACTGAAGAAGTTTGAATACTATAAGCAGGGATACATATTTCTGATCAATACCACAAGTTCTGCATACCCTAATCCAAGCCCCAGCACCTTAAACTTCCATCACCTTATGGTTTGCTGTGTTGTAGAGCTTCACATCTATGCAACGAATGGCTTTTCCCCCCAGGTTAACACATTGGTTTCCAGGTTCTCTTTCACTCTTGATAAGCATCTTCACAGAGCACTCACTGTGACTTTTCAATGAACTCTTTTATATATATACAAAAAATAAAACTTCCACTACAAAAGGAGCATGTTATTTCACTCTTAATATTGTAACAGCAGCACCATTGTGGGCGAGTTTGATCCTGTTTTTCTTTCAGTCAAGTCAAGGCCTGCTTTCATGGATCATTTGCACAATGGTCTGGAGTGGAGTGTGAGGTGAGCAGAAAGAACTAGAATAAAGATTCATCAGAAAAAGAAAGAGACGAGGAAGGTGCTTTTGTATCTTAATTCTGTGCTCAGATCTATGGGAAGAACTAAAAACAGCTTCTACCGAAATTCAATTCAGCCAACCTCATCTAGGACATAAGAAATAAAGAATTCCCTTCTCCTGTAGCTTTGTGCAATGACTTGCTGCCCCTATTGTTCTCTGCAAGAGGGATAAACCTTTTGTATAGCTCATGTCTTCCCATTTCAATTCAAAACTGAGAAGAAGTACTGTTAAGTAGCAATCTTTTCAGACACACCAGCAAATGAAATTGTACAATCCAAACAGTTCAGAAGCTGAGGAGGCAACACTTTCAACTACCAAGGATCATCTGAGCAAGTTGGTGAGAGCACTCGAAGTAAATGGGAACATATATTTCAGTTCTCATTAAGCCATGAGGTTCAAACAGAGATCAAGATAATCTTAGGACCAAGGGGCCCTGCTACAGACATTAACATGTGGCTTCTCAGAAACCATGCCTTTCAAATTAGAAGCCAGACTCAAGAATTGAGACTGCTAACAAATTTCCCTTTCACTGTTCATGGTAACCATCATTTAGAAAAGAATGCTAGCAAATTCGATGTAATCTACTGCATATAGCAGAGCTGAGGAGCATGTAACTCTCCACATGTTCTCAGACTGCTGCAGGGACGTAGTCAAGGGGTGGGGTCCGAGGGGTCCGGACCCCCCCCCTTCCATTAGAAAAATGAATGGCACGCACTGCTGCGCCGCCATGCCCAAGCCCCATTATAATGATGGCACTTAGTCTGGACCCCCCCTTCCTAAAATCCTGGCTACGTCCCTGCCTGCTGATTCTATCATCTCCAGCCACCATATACAATAATGAGGTGTCATGGTAATTGCAGTCTAACTTTGGATTCCCAGTTATCCAGGCGCAAACTGCTATCCTCAGGGAAAGGGAAAGGATATCAAGGTAAGAGCACTGACTTGGAAAAAAAATGTGTAGTCCTCATGTGTTATTTAATTTTTATTTATTTATTTTTTCTATTTCTTTTATTTTATTTTCTAGTATTGCAGTAATTTCTCAACTGTAGTAATAAATAAATAATGTCAGAAGATATGCATGAGCAGGGTAAGGCATACAGGGATCAGAAAGTGGTGTTATGGCAGAGGTGCAGAAAACAGACCATGCAACCATGGATTGCCAAAGTGCTATTGCAGAGAAAAGTCTGATAATAAATGATGTTGAAGTGGTATGCTTCCATTCTTAAAGTAGTGTGACTGTGTAGAGACAGCATGTTGGTATGATGAAGTCCGTTGTGTTTTTTTATGTGACTGGCATACTCTCTGCTTAATGGCAAGGCCAAGGGATGACTCTTAGTTAGTTTATAACCCACCTTTTTAAGAACATGAGACCCAACCTGGTTTACAACAAAGATAAAGCAAGATAAAGCAAGACAGAAATCTGGTAATAGAAAGGGAAAACACAATTAAACAAGTTATAAAGAGAAAGTGCAAAGGCAAGCTTACTGCTGGTCATAAAGAAAACAAAAATAATGATCACAGAGGATCTACATAATTCAACCTAGATAACAAAAAATAATTGAAATAAAGATTTCTCATACCTCAGATCAAATATTGACCAGAATGGAGATTGCAGTCAAGAAATGAGAAGACAGTTAGTAATAGGAAGGGCAGCTATGAAAGAACTAGATGAGATCCTAAATTGCAGATATACAACTGAACACTAAAGTTAGACTCACCCAAGCCATTGTATTCCCCATTGCCATGTACAGACGTGAGAGCTAGACAGTGAAGAAAGCAGACAGGAGGAAAAACAACTCATTTCAGATGTGGTGTTGGAGAAGAGTGCTGAGCATACCATGGACAGCCAAAAAGACAAACAAATTGAGAAACAAATTGAGAATCCTACTCTCCCCCCCCCCCCAAAAAAAAAAATTCAGTGCCCAAATTTGTAGCTTTGTGGTGACTTAAAACTTCCATTGAACATTTGGAACTATAGTTTGTGCAGGCATTACCAAGAGGCCTAAATACCCTAAAGGCACCAGATCCTGTCTGATTTTGGAAGCTAAATATGGTCAGCCTTGGTTAGTACTTAAATGGGAGGCCATCAGTGAGTAAAGGTGCTGTAGGCTGTATTTCAGAGGAAGGAACTGGCAAAACTGCCTCTGAGAATTCTTTGACTAAGAAAACCCTATCAAATCCATGGGTTGCCATTTGACAGGTGACATGTGCATGTGTACACTATTAAAAATACCAAGGGAATGTGAACACTGCAAATGCAAGAGTTCTATGTGTGAATGGCTTTCAATGTCTCGCTCTCTCCAATGCTTGAAATTTGGGGACTGAAGGAAAAATTCATTGGGAGGGATCATAATTCCTATGCTGGACAATGCCCCTGAGCTCACCGATAAAAGCAAGAAGTACATTCCATCAGTTCTTCTAATGGGATCCTTCCAGGCAGCCAGTGGCCTGATTCAAATCTTTGTTTACCAGACTGGAGGGTGGGAGAGAGTTCGCCTATTTGTTGGCCCTGATGCTTTTATGGTCTTTTGCCCCAGATGGGGAAGGCACCTTTGTGCCTGGGGATCAAGGAGCACCTGACTGGCTGGGGAAACCCTAAGGGCTAATTCCACCCAGATTGATTTAGGAAGGCCAGGTGGGAATTTTGATGGGAAAATTCTCATTAAGCCACAAACTTCAAACAAAAGGATGCTTTCATCCTGCCTCTTAGCTAGAAGGAGAATATGACCAGAGAGAGGATGTAACCACATTTGTATAGTTCAGAGGAGCACTATTGTCAAGACTGACTGCTAACTTTTCCAGATCTCAGGCAGGATGGTGGTGTTGCTCCCCAAATAATTGATAATGAGGACTAAACACACACACACATACACACACACACACACACACACACAGAGAGAGAGAGAGGCTAAATCTGGACTGCAAAAATAGCCTAATTACAGAAATGTTTAAATATCTCACAAAACTATACATTCCAAAATTTCATAACATATTAAGCCATGGCAGTTAAAGTAGAGTCAAATTGCATTATTTCTGCAGTTCAGATTCAGCCTTACACACACACACACACACACACACACAGAGAGAGAGAGAGAGAGAGAGAGCGCACCCTGCCAGATCAGAACACAGACCTGATTGCTCCAAGCTGTCTGTGCATACAATTGCCCACAAATAGGACATTAACACACACACCGTTTGTGCTGTACAACAAATGAAATGCAGTACCTTGCAGAAGTGTTCACCGACTCTACTTTTGTTTTCCCTTTCTTGTC
Organism: Sceloporus undulatus; assembly: GCF_019175285.1. Lineage (NCBI taxonomy): Eukaryota > Metazoa > Chordata > Lepidosauria > Squamata > Phrynosomatidae > Sceloporus > Sceloporus undulatus. The sequence continues at coordinate 210,819,948 of NC_056523.1, forward strand.
GTTTACATTTTGAACTGATTTAATTGTCACTGTTACCACTTGATGTACACAATGTTAGTATACCCTGCATAGCCCACTTTTGGGTGGGGGATCTATATCTCCATATTTTCATATTTTTCATATCAAGGGCCAAGCGTGTTCTTAAGAGGTCATAGTGACCTTTGCAGAACCAGGTGAATCTTCCCATGGGAAATTCCCAAAGACCCAAAGGCATGTGGAAAGACCCAGGAAATACTGAATGAATGTACTAATTGCCCCTTTCTCCCTTCAGGCTCTCAGATATCCTCTTGCACTACAAACCAGAGGAGAATCCAGCTCTTTCTGCCTATCCTCTGACATACTCTCAGCCAACTTTCTTGCCATTCACCCTGGGGTTAGTGTAATCCAATTGCTGTTTTTGACCCAGGACAGATGGGGCAAAAGTGGTATACCACCGCTAATACTAGGGTTCTGGTGCGTGCAGCAACTGCATGCTCTGGAACCATAGCACGTCACGGCGGTGGCCTAATGGTGGCCTCCCATTCATACGGGAGCCACTATCTTGACGTAAGCAATACACATCATACAGAAATCACTGCGTGTCGCTCATATCACCAGCACACCAATGGCCCAGTCATGACATGCGCCAGGCACCACAAAAAGAACCCAGTTTTTCTGGGTTCTTTTTACTCCAGAGAGACACTGTGCGGTTTGGCTGCTGCGTTGTCCCTCTGGAGTTAAAATGGGCATACTACACTGATAGGTTGAGATAATATAAACAAAGCCATGCAGAATCTACAAAAGAGATAGAAGACAATGGAACAGACCATGCTGGAAGATACATGACTACTTGACAATTGCAGTCCCCAGAACAGGTGAGAACAGATGAGAAAACTAGGTTTTCATGAAGAACGCCAGTCCAAAAAGGTAGAATTCCAAGATATAGCCATGTTAGTCTGTGGAATCAGTATGTAGAGAGGTCCTGTAGCACCTTTGAAACTAACTGAAAGAAAGATGTTGGTAGCATGAACTTTCATTGACTTCAGTTTACTTCCTCAGCTGCATTTGGGCCCAAGTTGCAAATTTTTTTTTGCAAAGAAAAAATACTTTAAAAAGTGGAAAAGCTTGCAACACTTGATCTTTTTCTCAATAGGTTGTCTGGGGCTGTCAAGACACTCTTTCATGTCAAACACCCCCCCAAAAAAGTATTCTTTAATTCCCTAGTCATAATCTTTCCTCACAAGAGAGCTCTTCCTAACTCTTGGTCATTTTGATTGCCCTTTACTACACCTTTTCCAGATCTGGAATATAAAGCTTAGTAAACTTCTTGCTTGACATGTTTCCTCCTTTATATAACATGTTTTCAAAAATGGCTGGCCTGGCCTCTCTGGGTTTCTGCTTTTACAGTTAATTAATGAGATATGGTGGTCCGATATAAAGAAGGAGATGGTTCCTCTCCTTTTAACTCCTATTAAAGGGATCTGGTTTAGTTGGTTACTTTTCTTATCCCTGTATGATATCTTCTGCAATCTCAGCCTCTCACTCAACAATATTAACAATGAAATAAGACAATACAAACAATGAAATTCTTCATTCCAACAGCCAAAGAGTGTAAGATTTTTTCTGACAGGGATCCAAAACGTTTTAGGGGCTACATGTGATTCAGGTGGAGAAGCATTTTTAAGCATGCCAGGTAGGAGAGAGGTATTAGTAACCATCGAATTACCCCATTAAATTACCCAAGAGGCTCTTTACTGAACATTTTTCTCTTACAATTCAAGACACTAGCCAGGTTTCCTCACTCCATGAGAAAAGTTGATTCTCTATTCATTTATCTGAAGGTTCACCTGGAAATGTGTCACTTTCAAAGAACATATGAGAAATATATGGTTTCTTCTCATCCCCAGAAATCTGTAATATTTTACTAAGTATCTATATGTATTTTAATGGCTATGGGGTTTTAACATCAGTGATATATCAGTTTAATGAGAAGGGTTGTTGCTGGAGATTAGCACACCGGCCTCTGTTCTCGTGCTAGGCATGGGATGTAAGTGCACAAGGATGAATTCTGTTGCACAGCTCAGTCCCTGGGCAGTACTCATCCCATACCCAACCCAGGGTATGGGATGAGTATATATAATATATTAAAGTATATTAATATCCCATTCTTTAAAAGGTCTGGGAGTAGCCCGGATCAGGTATGGGATGAGTACTACCCAGAAATGGAGCTGTGTGATAGAATCCGAACTGTACGTTTACATCCAGTGCGTAGCATGGGAATAAAATCCAGTGCGCTAATCTCCATTTTTTTTATGTTGTTGTCTATAGTTATATTGCCTGAGATCCTGCAACATCAGATGTAGTTATGATGACAGAGCTCTGTCATCGTAACTACATGTTTGGACCCAAGCTTCCCAAAATCTACTATATAAGCCTGGCACCTCTGCAAAAATATGGTTTTCCAAAGTGTTTTCCCATCTCACTGCTGAGACAGAGCCAGAAACATTTTTGTACCAGGTTTCTTGGTCTTGTTGTTGTTGTTGTTGTTGTTGTTGTTGTGTGCCTTCAAGTATTTTCTGACTTATGGTGACCCTAAGACAACCCTATCATAAGGTTTTCTTGGCAAGTTTCTTCAGAGAGGGATGCCATTGCCATCCTCTGAGGCTGAAAGAGTCTGATTGTCCAAGGTTCCCCAGTGGTTTCCATAGTCAAACCGGGATTCAAGCACTGATCTCCCAGTGTCCTAGTCTAATGCTCAAACCACTATACCACACTTTCCCAGGCATATACTGTAGATTTTCAGAAGCACTTTTGGTCACTGTGCTGGAGCAAGACTGTAAATGTGAATCCCAGAAGGTTATGGGTTTGTTAGACTATGGCCCGGAACACAGAGACCAAAAGAAATGGCTTCTGGCCACTTCGGGAGCATGGCATTTAGATAATGCATGCCCCAAAGCTGCTGGAAGCTCAGCCAATGCCATGCTTTGATCCAAAGTTTAAACCGACTCCTGGCAGTGCTGGCTTGAGACTGAAGGCACAACCTGCTTTGGGAGTGGGCTGTGTGGTTGCTGGACTCCCAACTGTTTGATCCCCTTTCTTACAAATTCACAAACACTGAATAGGATGCCAGACATTATTTTTATTTTTATTTATATTACTAACTGCTTTGAATCCCTGAGATATGAATCCCAGGTGGGGCATGAATGAAATAAAAATAAAAATAAAATAAGCACTTTCCTTCAATAAGTAATTTTGATAAGACATGGTTTGTCAGGTTTTCAAAATAGCAATGCAAGACAGACAAAATTCATGGAGCAACATGAAGCAGAGGGAGAAGGAAAAGTGAGAGAAGGCCCTGTTTTCAGCCCAATCTAATGATGTCCTCACAGTTTGAATTCCAACTCAAAACTAGCTGGGACATGTAAACTAGACCTATGTAAGGCCAGCTTACAGTCTAGCAAGAATGGAGCTTATAGAAAGAGTGCTGGGCTCCTGTGAGATCTGTGTTGCAGGAACACCCAGACCCCAGAAAGTCTCACACTGACTGTGCAGCAGCCATTGCAAGATAAGGAATGTTACTACTGTGAGAGTGTGAATGGCCTGGAAGATAAGAAGAGTGGGTACCAAAAACATTGGAACAAATGCCCCCCCCCCCACACACACACACATTTCTTATATAAAGTAAGGTCATAGAAACATCCCAAGAAAAGTAAGATTCTGCATCTATAGTGTGGTAGAGGTAGAGGATACTTCCCACTATGTACTTTATTGCCAGTTATAGCAGAATCCCAAGGAGAGATTCCTGGGACAGATTTTGGCTCCCTTCCAGGGTGAGAGCTTTTACGTGAAAATATGCTGGCTATGGTCAGACTGTGACCATATGTCACATATAGAACAGCCTTATTTGCTAAGGCTGCTCAAAGTATGTGTGCTATCTCTTTGAAAGGTATTGCTGTCAAATGTGCAGGGGGCTTGTTAATTTGACTTTTTTTTCTATTTATGTATGTGCATATATGTATGTCTTCCTTTATTAGATGTGTCATGGCTTTTAGTCAAATACAATAAATGAAATAGTATTATATAAAGTGAGGCCATTATTGCATATCAAATGCTGGGGAATCCATCTGTTGCAAGCACAGCTGGCAATCACTCTTCCCATTCATATGGCAAATGAAATGAAAAGTTTGGTTTAGGGCATCCTGCAGAACACCCTGTGGAACAAGCTTTTGAATGGTTAAGTATGGGGCATCTTGCACAATAGAGGAGACCTAGTACTCCGTAAAATGGACTAACCCTCTTTAAACAAGCTCTTGGGTTCACAGTCACAGTAGATGAAGGAAGATTTCCTCCAGGTTCTCTGAAGCTTAATAAGGCTGACTGGGATGGTGAGGCCAGCCCCCAAATTTCCTGCCTTGATGAAGTGCAGCCCTTTTCCACTTAATGAAGCAATATAGTGTTGTTGTTGTTGTTGTTTTGTGCCTTCAAGTCATCTCCAACTTATGGCAATCCTAAAGTGATCCTATCACTGGGGTTTTTTTTGCAAGATTTGTTCAGAGGGGGTTTGCCTTTCCTTCCTCTGAAGCTGAGAATGAGTGACTTGCCTAAGGTCACTCAGTGGGTCTCTGTGCCTGAGCAGCGATTGGAATTCTGTTCTCCAGTGTCATAATCCAATGTTTAAACCAAAACACCACGCTGACTCTTGACGCAATCTGGGATGGCAGCCAATGATTAGGAGACTAGGACCCACATTGCCAAAATAAGTTTGACACCCCTGCCTTGGCTTAATGCTATGGAATTCTTGGAATTGTAGTTTTGTGAGACACTTAGGCTTCTCTGCCAGAAAGCTCTGGTGCCACAACAAACTACAATTCCCAGAATTCTATAGCATTGAGCCATGGCAGATAAAGTTGTGTCAAACTGGATTATTTCTGCAGTGCAGATACTTTACCACACATGAGGACAGCAGGTTAGATAAAGGCGGTACAGAGCAGGGTATGTGGCATACATAGTTCTGTTTCCCAGCAAATTGCTGGCACTCTCTGTTTTCCCCTCCCTCCACAACATTTTCCTGCAGTGAACTGTTTGACTCTGCCTAATGGTGGGGCTGAATGAAACAGTTCACTGCATGCAGCATGTTTTGGAGAGACCAGGGTCTGAATGTTAGCTCAGCAATGGAAACCCACTAGGTGATCTTGGGCAAGTCACACTCTCTCAGCTTCATGGGAAAGCAACAGCAAACAGTATCTGAAGAAACATGCCAAGAAAACCCCATGATAGGTTCACCTTAGGGTTGTCATAAGTTGGAAACAACTTTAAGTTACTCAACAACAGTGGTAGGGTGGTTGTAGAGATGCTGATACATTTAAATGATGCATGTGTCCTAAGAGGCCGGAAGCTGCGCCAAGCCATGCTCCAGGCCTAAGGACTGGAGCGCAGCTTTGGGGTGGCTTTCGGCCTCTTAGGACGCATGCATCATTTAAATAACATACCTCCAAAGTGACCAGAAGCAGCTTTTTTTTTTTTTGGCCTGACTGTTCAGGCCCTAAGTTTTCTTAATTAGAAATGTCCCCCTGGGTAGGAAATAAAATCTAAGTTTTCTGCATAAACTCTCTTCCTACAAAACAAATGGGTGATGCAAATCATTTGCCCAGATTGGAGACGTGCAACCACTGGCTGCCCTTTTATCAGAAGAAAATTGTGATCAAGCATGATGTGATGCATCATACATGAAACCCCTGCTCTCAGACTTCACTAATTTCCTTAAGAATTCAGCTTAAGTATCTGGCCTTTAACTCCTCCATCTAATCCTAAACCACTTTCCTGACAAGCCCTCAGAAACAATACCACTTGGCATTAGGACTCAATTTTTGTATGAATATCTTAAGAGAACAGCACGTAGCTCTTGAAGCTGAAGACCAAACAGATTCTGTTTAAAACAGATTTTGGCAGAGATTCCTTGGGGTGAATCTAATCAGAAGAAGCAGATTAAAAATTCAGTGAAAAGGTGGCAGGCTGCTGCAAGATTGTTTCTAGAGAACATAACTGTTATTCTTTTGTCCTATTAGAATAAACCAAGGCAAGAAAAGACTTCATTGGCTTTTCAGACTAAGACACTTGACCTGAAATTTAAAGAAAAATAATAAGGGAAGAAATTAAAACAGAAACTGAAGAATGAGAATGCAGCATCATGGGTATATTCTAGTCGACAGTAAGTTTTTCTGGAGGATTATTTTAAAGTTTACTTTAAGATTGTGGGATTCATGAGAATATTTTCATTTACAGTCTGTAGAGATTATCACACAGAAGATAAGGATGGGAGCAAAATGGATTGCTCCTGTCCCTATCCCATTCTATTTGCGTGATCGTGCAAAAGAGTACCATACACGGCACGGCACGCTTATCCCATTCATCTCCCGTCAGTGAAGTGTAATGGCATTTGGTATTAATAGGAGTTTCCGTTAATACCAAATGATGGGGCCATTACACTTCACAGACAGGAGAAGAACAGGTAAGTGTGCTGTGTGTGGTAATTTTTAGTGCAATCTGGCAAATAGGATGGGATAAAGATGAGAGCAATCTGCTTTGTTCCTGTCCTTATCGTCTGTGTGATAATCTCCTGTGTCAGAATTATGAGGGTCTCTGGGTTTTGCGGGACTGAAGTTCCCAGTGTTTGTTTGTTTTTACCTTTCTCTGTCTTGGCTGGGGCTGCTAGGCCTGGCAGTTTAACACTTATATGATTGCCACACTTGGACAAGATAGAAGATACTTTATTAGGTTTTTTTAAAAAAAAATTGAAATAAATTCAATTTTTAAAAAAATGAAATAAAGGTATAGGAGACCACCAGCAAAAACCAGGTGATGTAGGCTATATTTCAGAGGACAAAACTGGCAAAACCAACTCTGAGTGTTCCTTGCCTAAGAAAAAACTACAAAACACACAGGGTATCCATAAGTGGGCAGGCAACCTGAAGGCACACATACATATACACATACACATACATGTTTTGATTCATCCAACAAATTGGGAGGATGTTACTCTTAACTAGTTCCTCCAGAAACACAGTGTGTTTCACTACTACCACTTAGGAGAATGAGGAGAGTGCCTCTGGCAGCAGGTGGTAGTGCAAGTGCTGTTCACTTCTACTGAAGAACAAATTTGGGTATATCTCACAATGTTCCTTGGTGCTCTAAACTGGACTGATGCACCTGGCATGGTGGCATACACTGTCCTATTGTTAGCCTTGCAAGAAATAGTTAGATATCAGCCCAGCTGACTGGAGAAAGGACACAATTCTGTTCTTAACTTCAGATAGTAAAATATATTGGAACAGCCCTAATGGTTGAACTGCATCTTACACCAATTGTTAAGGAACAAAGAGGACATGGACCTGTTTGCTAGTTTTTCTGCTCCAATATCTTTCAGCTCTGGAGGCGGTTTAAACTTTTCTTGCATGACTGACCCTCCTCATGGGCAAATCCCATCTTCAACACGGATGTTTCAATCAGTTAATCACACAAGAAAGGTGGCTCAGAGCGAAAATTCACACGGAAGTGCCTTTGGGTGGCACAATGTTGGCATGGAAACATTCCATTATGTTCTACCTGTCTTGTGAAATTGTTCAATTTAGACATTATCACAGTGGTGTGAGATCCAGCCACGGTAAGAGGCAACCATACACCAGAGAACTTTTTTAGAAAAAGAAAGAGATAACATCTTCATTGTCCTTAGGCTGGCAACAGCTGGAGAGTCGAGAGCCATTGTTTTTCACACTGAAAATCAGTAAAGAGTGTTGTATTATGAATTGCTTTTGACCTATAGATATTCACAATATTTCAAGGCAGTGGTAATTGTGGTTTCCCAGCAGCAAATGGTAGGGATGAGAATTCAATTCTACTTCTGTTGCCAGACAGCATACCCCACTGTTTTGGAGTGCATCAGTAATATATACTTCATATTATACATACATTGGGGGATGGTGGCTTCCATATCATTGGGGCACAGATCCCAGCTTGAACTTTCAAGTAACTATCCATGGTACTGAACCTTTTGGGATAGGACTCATACAACTTTTTAAATTGTGACCAAAACCTGGAGTAGATTCACTGACCCACTGATATGGAAGCCACCAGTCACCATTCTATCTATATAGGATCAAATTAAGATAATGTAGTGATGGAGTGTGTGCATCTCTAAAACCTGTCTTCTGCAAGAAGGGATACACCTCTTTAGCCACATGCTACATCCATCATTCCCTTCCAAAAGTCTTTTTGCTTGTGACTATACTATTACTATTACTACTACTACTACTCTTCCTGCTCCTCCTCCTTCTTATTCCTCTTCCTCTTCTTCCTCCTCCTCCTCTTTTCCTTCTCCTTGTTCACTTCATTTGTATGCTACCTTTTCCCTAAGACTGGAACTCAGGGTGGCTTACCCATTGAAAAAGATTACAATTAAAAACACACAAAAAGTCAGCATTAAACTATTAACCATATTTTACAAAAATACAGTCTAAAAAGTCTATAAAGTTGCACAATACATTTTAAAAGAACATAGAGCACTTACCTTTGTTAAAAGCCCATCTGAACAATAATAATTTTTAAAAGATAGTGCTGGTTACAAAACCATCTTGGCTTTTTAGTAAATGAACTACAACAATATATAGTCTTCAGGGCTGATCCAAGACATTTTGCTATCTGAAGCAGAGCAACAAAAGGCGACCCCCACTAATTCAAATCAAGTAGGTAACGCTCAAAACCAGCTCAGATTGTTTGGCACATGAGGCAGAAAATCCCACAAACACCTCTCCACATCCCTGGCAATAAAAAATGCAATAATAAAAGTAACTAACAATTTAATTTCATGACATTCAAAATCTGCTTCCTGTTGTGGCTATCTAATTTTACATAATGGTAGGGCTAGCCCTGTCTTGAGCCTGGAAAAGTACAGATTAAACAGAATTGAAGCAATGTGTGCCAAGCCTGACGCTTTTCCTAATGCAATGGTAAATGGTGGCGACAGAGTAGGGGGAAATTTGCTTTCTTATATTCTACTAACATCTTGTATCCCAAGATTGGAGGCAGGAAAAGCGGTAATTCCACTATTGGAGTGTGGCAAGTTGTACCTTTCAACCATGCTTTGAAAATGCACCTCCATTCCATCTCTTTAGTTTGCAGCCATAATTTATTTCCTGTTTCCCAAAGTGAACATTTTGCCTGTGGGAACTGGGCATACTTAATAGATCCTGTGTACTGGCAGACCAGCTTGCCCAAACTTATGCCTCGTTCTGGGCTTCCTGAGAATTGAAATCTGCTGTCTGAACTGTGCCAGATATTTCTCTTGCTCATTTTTTTTTCATGTTCAGAACTAAAAAGACCAAACAAGGATTTCAATGCAGTAAACAAGGATGTGAGTCAGTCTGCGCCTGTGATCACGCAGACTGAATCACATCCTCCATAAGGTCATCAGCACTAGTGTAGCACAAGTAGAGGAAATGTCACTGGGCTTGTTTGCAAACCCATGTTCATCATTCACTGACTCTGGTATCGAAGAAGGGCTTGTGTATGTGAACAGGGCCATGGCTGATTAATCAACAGAGACAGAACTTGCACATTATCTGATATCAATATTTTCAAGAGAAAGAGTTTGCACATGCGGTTGAGAGCCCTCCAAAACTGGGTAGTCATCAAGGAATATGAGATCAAATTATGTGTGTGCAAGTGTGAATCATCTCATTAGCTGACTGAAATGACAATATTAGTTTATTTCTAAACCTAAGAAATAGCATGACAGGGGGAACAGTACCTCTATGACCCTTACCCACAGATTTCCTGACTCAGGGTTGCCTTTGCTAAGGTACCTGAGCCCCTTCTCTGTAGTCTATTCCACTGAACTCTGGTAGCATTAGGCCCCTTACAAACAGTCCAAAATAAAGCTGCTTCGGGTCACTTTGGAGGTATGCTGTTTAAATGATGCATGCGTCCTAAGAGGCCGGAAGGCTTTGGCGTGGGCTTCCAGCCTCTTAGGACGCTGCATCATTTAAACAGCAAACCTCAAAGTGACCCGAGCAGCTTTATTTTGGACTGTCTGTATGGCCCCTTTAGAGAAGTGTAACTCTATATGACAGGGATCGTGTAGCACCTTTAGACTAACTGAAAGAAAGAAGTTGGTAGCATAGCTTTTGTAGACTTGAGTCTGCTTTGCATCAGAGGAAGTAGGCTCAATCTACAAAAGCTCATGCTACCAACTCTTTCTTTCAGTTAGTCCAAAGATACTACAAGATCCCTTGCATATTGATTTTCCAGGCTAACATGGTTATATCTTTGAATTCTATATGACAGGGTTTGTTTCTAACAGTTCACGATCACCAGAGCTCTGGTGGCGTAGTGGTCAAAGCAAGTATGCAGCCACAACGTTGTGAGTTCGTTCCCAGGGCTCCAAGGTTGACTCAGCCTTCCATCCTTTTGTAGGTTGGTACAATGAGTACCCAGCTTGTTAGGGGTAATTGGCTTACAGATTGTAAACCATTAGAGAGTGTCTGAGTTCACTATTAAGTGGTAAATGCTATTGCTACTGACGCGATTGCTGTTGGGGCATTGCACTGCCATTGAAAGAAATCACATAATTCAGTGACTGCACCCTTTTATTGTAGATCAGGAGCAGGGAGTGCTTTGGCCCTATAGACTAAACCCCACTGACACACAGTTTGGTGCCTCTTTTGGAATGCAGAAAGTCCCTGTCTTTGTCATCGCTACTTAACAAAGATATATAGTGATATCGTTGTATCCAACACTGTTAATATCAACAGAGTGGCTCCAGTCTACAGAGACAGAATCTATTGAGCTCTAACTAGAATCGTCAACAATATAAAAACAAAACAAGCACAGATTGGAAATAATCAGTTTCCATTCTAATTCCCAAGAAAGTGGTTGCCAGGGATTGCAGCATAAACCATTGCATTACTCTCCATGCAAACTAAATGATGCTCAAATTTCTGCAACAAGACTGTCATCTATGGAGGGAGAGATACCTAATGTCCAACTGGGTTCAGAAGGAAGAAGCCTAGGGATCTGATTGGAAACTTATGTTGCTAATGGATGCACCAAAGAATTTCAGAGAAAATCAGCCTGTGCTTAACAGATATAGCAAGTCTTTGATTGCATAGATCTCGAAACTATGGATCACTCTAAAGAACAACACCTGATGCATAAGCTGTACTCAGACAAGAGGCACTATGGACAGAATGGAGAAATGAAGGTTCCAGTGAGAAGGGGACCGGCAAGATACATTTATCACCCTATCGTTAACTTGTACACGAACATATATGTGTAAGCAGACTGGGACATGGAGGAAGGAGGCATGAAAACTGGAAGAAGGAACATCAACAATTAAGATGTGTAGATGAACCAAATACTAGCAGAAAATAGCAAAGACTTGAAAAAAATTACCCCAAAAAAAAGCAAGGAAGAAAGGCAAAGCAGGTTTACATTGAATATTAAGAAACAAATATTAAGAAAACAAAAATAACGACAATGAATGAAGAATAACTTAAAGAAGATGATGAAGACATTGAATGGTCGACTTTTTCCACACTTGGCTAGACATAATCAGAATGAAGACTACATCAAGAAATCAGAAGAGATTAGGATGGGAGAGCAGCTATGAAGAAACTAGGCAAGATCTGAAGTGTCAAGATACATTGTTGAATACAAAATTGGATTGTCCATGCCATTGTATTTCCCCTTTCAATGCCACCTCAAAGTTGAAATTAGCTTTTTAAAAAAGGAAGGGGAGGGGAGAGAGAGAGAGTATAGAGCATATATCGGTACATATATTCTCTCTCTGTAGCAATGATAGATGTGGAGGGGTTCAAATTAGTGAATCTCAGGAACAAAATACAGTTGCCCCTCTGCATTTGCAGATTTGGCTTTTGTGGATTTGATTATTCATGGATTTGATTCTCCTATGATGTCAGAGTCCTCCAGTGTGACTCTGCTGGCATCAGCACATAGAGTCACACTGGAAGAGATTCCTAGAGAAAACACTCCCTGGCATTGTAGGTCCTCCAGCATGATTCAATTGTCAATCTCTAGCAATGTTGACCATAGAGTTGTGCTGGAGACTTAGAGATTCCTAAGAGGTGTTCTCTCAGGTAAAAAAAATAGTGTTTTTTTTATTATTTTGTGGTTTTTTTCCACTTCAAGAGGTCCTGTGCCCCTGACCTCAGCAAATGTGGAGGCCCCACTGTACTCCATTTCCAATGATGCAGCCTGAACCAAACGGTCTAGGACACAGCTAGCTGCTTTTCACACAGGTATGCTATCAGAAGATCCAGTCATAATCTCCTATGCATGTCCTGTTTGGCCTTCAGCATTTGTTTTCTTGCTTATCTGTCCATATTCCTTTCCAACACCACCTGCTTTATCAACATGAACTATGAAAAAAGAGAACATTACAAAGAAATGAAAATCCATTCAGTCCTTGTACATCTTACCAACATGAAATGTTCAGATTTTACTTTCCTGTTCTCCTTCATAGCAATAGATGACAAGAACAAACCTCAAAAATGTAAGCTATAATTGGACTGCGAGTAATGCATGAGATGAGGAAGAAGTTCAGGTTGAATCGGGTTTTTAGTGTGTATAAGTACAAACCAATTGCTATTAAATATATGCACATACATGAAAAATAATCACTGGGGGGGTAGCAAGTGCTTCGGGATCCTAGTGTCACCATGTAACTCTCCCCGCTTGGTGTCCTGTGCTGAGCACAGACACATGGAAAGGGAATCCTATGCAGAACATTGTTGTCATAGGCATTCATATATGTGGGAGATAGTGAATCATGGAATTGTGAAATTGGAAGGGATTCAAAGGGTCATTTAGTCCAACGTAATCCCAGTGTAGGAATCCAAGCTAAAACAACCTTGATACAAGGCCCCAAAACACTCTTTAATAGTTTTTGTTTTTTTAAGGAAAGTCCTCACTTCCAGGACAATCTGTTCTACTGTTGAACAGCACAAAGCCGGGATGTTCTTCCTAATATTTGCTTGAATTTCATTCCCGGCAATTGACTCTATTAATCCTGATCCTACCCAGTAGAGCAACAAACATAAGTCTGATCCTTTCCATGTGAGAGCTCTGTGTTAGTTTCAAGCTAATATACCCTACCTTCAGACCAGTTTCCAGGCCATTACCATCTTTGGTAATTCTCCTCTGGACACATCCAGCTTGGATATCTTCTTAACAACAATGCCAGAAATAGACACACTATCCTAGACAAGGACTGCTCCTTTCACAATTTAACATTACAGCCTCAGGTGTTGGTGGATTCTTGGAACTATTTTCAAAAACAACTTTTCCTGTCTCTGAACTATGTTTGCATAACATACTCCTGAACATGGTTTCTTTGAGTTCATTTCATGGTAGTACTTGCAACATATTAGCCCCAAAAACCAAACTATGAGGAATTATTCCACAAGATAACAGGGCTAGAGTCTTAAGACACATCTAGAAGGCCATTGGTTCCCCACCCTTGTTCTAGAGAGAATACAGCATTCAGAGGCTGCGATTTCAGCAGAGGCAGGCACGAGATATTTAATGCTTTGTCTGCTTCAAATAGCTCTCCAACAATTTTTCTCCTACAGGTCCAACACATTTGTACTGTAAGACGAATGAGTAAGCTCTGACTAAAACCCAGAGCTGAAGAACAAAAACCAGGAATTGTGCTTTAAACATAGCTAAAGGAACAAACAAGATAGTCTGCGCAAAGCATTGAGTGACAAAGTATTGCAACCAGGCGAGGAAAGTCTGAAAACTTGGAAGCTGAAGGGGGTGCCGTCCAGGTGTGACAACCATGACCGGGAAGGACCTTAACTCCTGAGTCGCCATGAAGAGACTGACAGGACAATGGAGAACTTTGAAACAGACGAGTTGCTTTGAACACGGACTGATCTGAACAACCTGTCGTCCTCCCAAAGAGGAAGTTGAAATGGGCTACAATATGCAAGACTTCAGCAGCCAAAAGCGCAGGAGAAGAAAAAAGTATAAGACCCTGGACTTTCTCTCCATTTTGTTGGCATCTACCGCGGCAACGGTGTCATCCCCAGCCTTCGAGAACAACTGATCAATGTTCGGCGGAGGAAAGTGTGTGTGAGTATTGTATGAAGTGTGAGTGAAAAGCTCTATAATCAATTTTGTGTTACTTGTGTGATTCAATAAACGTTACATGCATGGTGTTTAAAACCAATTTGGTGTCTCAATGTCTTTCGTCAGCCTTGCTGTGAATAGGTCCACGGAGGAGAGGTTTCATTACATACGCTCTCAGGATAAACAGGTTGCCCTTACAATCTTGGGCATAACAGTACAAGTAAATCTGCACGGATCCTCAAAGGGAGAAAAACAACTTGTGGGAGATTTAGAACACAGAAGCAGCAAAAATAGCAAAGTACTGCCTCCTCTCCTCCTGTTTCTTTGCTCAAAATTCAGTCTGCAAGAGTTCCTTTTCCCTAGATGTAATACACAGATTCTATCCTCTGTTTGATTGCCTTATGCAAGTGAATTGAGTTTCCTTAAGAGGACAATTAGAAATCAGTTCTATACATGTCTATTCATCAGTAAGTCCCACTGAGTTTAACAGGGCTTATGGCTAGGTAAAGAGGTATAGAATTGTCACTCGATTTGCTCTTTGAGCATTTTCCCCTTGCATTTTTATTACTGGGGAAGAATGATGCTGTGAGACTTTAGGGAATGATGGTAGACAACAGATTAAACATGAACTCAAACTGTAGTAGGGGGTGGTGAAGGCAAATACTACAGTGTGACAAGCAGAGAGAGACTACATGTTCAGGTGACAGAGGCAATAATTTCTTTGTACAGTGTTAGCAAGGCCTCACCTGAAACATTCTGATCAATTTTGAGCAAAGCAATATAGAGGGAAGGAAAGAGCAATAAAAGAGAGGGATTACAAGAACAATAATAAACAGGAGGAAAGTTGGGTGGGATTATAGGTAAACCAAGTCAACGAGAACCTGAAATAGGAAGACAAAATGGAAGGGAGTTATTCGACTCTTCATGTTTGGTGGAAGCAATGAAATGATGGCCAGAATGTGAAGGCTCCTGGAAACTTCTTTGGTAAGCATCTTCCCGTCACCACCATTATTCTCCACCTTTCTTCCCAACCCCATCTAAAATGAGTTTCAGTGTCATGAAGTGGTTGGAATGATGGCCTGAGATTTTGGACATTTTCACACAGGGGGAAATCAGGGATTAAAAAGGCATTTTCCTGCCAAAGTCATGCAATCACAGTAAAGATTTTCAGATGATGTCGCGATCAGAGAGGACTTATCCTGGGAACAATCAGGAAAGATCCAACAACAAACCATTCATGAGATTTCCCCATGAATGGTTTGTTGCTTGAGCATTCCTGATCCTTGTCAGGATAAGTCCTCTCTAATCGTGATGTGTCTGAAAATCTTCACCACGATCAGGTGACTTTGCCAGGAAAATGCCTTTTACTCCCGACTTTTTTTGTGTATGTGAAAATGCCCTTTGAGTTTGGAGATCCACTTTCTAGCCCCTACTGAGTCATGAACCTCACTGGCTGATCTTGGGCCAGTTGCTCTCTCTACATGACCTACCTTACTTCACAGGACTGCTGGAATGATAAAGTGAGAAAGAGATCGATATATGTTGCCTTGAACTCATTGGAGAGAAGACAGAATAAAGATACAATTGCAAACAGATAAATAGTCCACTGATTGGTTTGGTGTGAGTAATGCAATCTGCTTTTTCCTATGCTGACCTCTGCCAGGTTGGAGTGGGAACAAAAGGTACATAGTTGCAACTTCCTCCTCCTCCCTCATTGTTCTTGTTGAAGAAGAACGTCTCACCAATGCAGGACTAGCCCTACCATTAGGCCATTACTCCAGTAGACATTATGTGAGAGAGGAAGCTTCTCTGCTCACATGAGGCATACTGCCACCACATTGCAACATCAGTCTGAATGGGTGTGAATGGATGCTGATGGAGTTGCAAATGTGGATCAAGAATCAGCATGTGCCATAGAGCTGGCTATTATGCATACTGCAGGGGACACTGATGATTATATTTTTCATTGGTAGACTAGTTGGCTTCAGTGTACAGAATTTTCAGGGACATTGTCATTATTTTGCCCTTTGCCTCAGGGACTGATGTATCTTTGGCTGGCTGTCCAAGCCTAGTTGCTACTGAAACATTGCCAGAAAGGGGGGAGGGGGAAAGAATATATTACAATCAGAGAAAAAAAGATGCAAAATTGCATGACATTTTACAAATACATAAATGCATAGGTGCGATTTTAGAAATTATTATGTCCAGATTTTATCATTTTAATTGAAATACTGTATCACACATCTCCTAGAATCATGAAGTTGGAAGGACCTAGACCAGCATTTTTTCCCCCTTTGTGCCAGAGGTATTTGTGTCCATTGGCTACAACTGTTTCTCAATTTCCTGGAAACACTCAAGGGGTCAGCAACTGATGGTTTGTGGACAAACAGCACCACTGGCGTACCACCATAAGTAGCATGAATCTGGTTCAGTCCTCTACCGCTGTAGCTAACACATAGCTAAAGCAGCCTGGATAGGTGAGCACCCAACTTTTTATTTCAACCACCCACCAACAAAAGATTCCTCCACCTTCTTAGGTAACCCATTCTGTCAAATAGCTCTTACCATCCAGAATTTCTTCCTAACATTTCTTCCTCATAGTGGAGAAGAAATGCAGAAGACCCCAAGGTGATCTGTAAGCCTGCTGTCCAGGTGCAAATTGCTGAAGGACAGCTGCAAACTTTTTATGGTTCCCTATCTTTAAACAGGGCTTAGACTGGACAGACCTTTAAAGAAGCCATATATCTCCCCTCCGCCGCCGCCACCATGCAGCATCAGCCATATTTGGCTGTTATATTCCATGAGAATACAATCCCAGTGACACACAAGTAAGATGAAACAGCAAGATTTTATCAGCAGCCCCCCTCGTCCCACATATTGGGGTAAGATCTGAAGAAGGGATTCCTATACATGCATGTTGCCCGCACCTCCATGACTGAGAACCTTACTCTCCTATTAGAAGAGGACAGCCAAACAAGATGTTCTAGTAACGCTCCTTACTCTGCTCTACCCAAAGGCTGGATAATTAAAAATGGCTACGGTCACTATTTGTATCTTTTTCTCTTCTGTTGCACTTGCCTTACCATCAGGCAGGTGGCCATCAGTGGGACACCAATGAAGTGGTAGAGGACAGAGCCATAGGTCCTATGCTACCTGTCCTACATCCCTATGCTACCTTGTCTTTGGGTGTGGTGGACAATGTTGTCTCTCTGCCAGTACAACTACCACTCAGAATAAACAGTGGAGAGGTTCTATTTTATCTTTCATCTCAGGAAGTACATTGTCTTGATGGACTCTGGTTTGGTCTGCTGAGCCACAGTAGGCTAAAATGAGTAGAAAACAGTTGTTTTTCTGAAGAACAGAGAAAAGGGGTATAGAAGGGTGTGGGTTCTAACGGTTGGATTTTAAACTCCAGGCAATGTTCAAGACAGAAAATGTTGCCAATCGGTAGGCATTTTGAAGAAATGATTGAACTGTCACTGCTTTCTCACTCTAGCCAATGAGCAGATTCAGTTGCTGAGACCTGCAATATTAGTAAGGGTAATGTGTATTCTCTAGACACTATATCTTGAACTTGAAGGAATAAATGATTTCTATTTGGATCGGTTGTGCTGTTAGGGAGGAGTCAGTACCATCCTGTCATTTTCTTTCTTTTCTTTTCTTTTCTTTTCTTACAAAAAATGCTCTTTCCCACAATCTACCCAAGTGATGGAACAAGGAAAGATGATGAGGAGATAGCATACTGTTGCAACTGTCTTGAGTTTAAATTATTGCTGTTTTTAAACAACAAGGTGCTTCTTCCTCTTTTAAATAGTGCTATCCTTTCCAAGATTTTGCATCAGGTTGCTGACATAAATGTTCAGAGAATATATAATAAATTCCAGCACTCCAAGTCAATTAGACAAATGGGTCTGGGGTTTGCCTCCCCTTTCCGTGCAACCATATCTTGCTATGTTATTTCTGGTCTACTGCTTAACATCCCCTCCGCTGCACACTTGTAATTAAATCCATGCATTGGATGGTGTGTGTGTGTGTGTGCGTGCATTGTTATAATGTATACATTTCTATCCTCACTACTCTGCCTGATTCTTCATTCAGCTCAGCAACTAGTGACTTTCAGTCAACCTTCTAATCACAGTCCTACTCAGACTAAGAAAGGGAAATGCAAGATCCAAAATGTGTTGCTTGCATCCTAACAGAATTATTTTTCCAACAGAACTGACAAGAGTTATAGATTCCCACTTTGATGAGTCAAAAGACTCCGTTTCCCTCCCCTCCTTCTTTCCAGCTGCATCACGTTTGACTGGCAGCGTGTCCTGTATATAAATCTTTAACGAGATTCTGCATTCACTTCCCAAACCTTGAACTCCAAAACCAAAGATAGTGCATGAATTCATTAGGGCTGTATGTTTCCCTCTGTGGCATAGCCTTCTGTCTTGGCACTGCTTTCCTCTTTACATTTCTCCATTCTGCTTATTTGTTTATTGCATTTGGGGAGGTCCCAGCTACTGCTTACAAATTAATCATCTTTCCATTAGTGACCCATTCTCTTTTGGTTTTGACTTGCGTGTCTGTCCACTTACATGGAGCCTTTAAAGTGCAAGTGGGAACCATGGCTTCTACGTTTTGCCTTGATCACCCAGAAAGACGACAGACATGGTAATATTATTTTTAATTAACCGCTCCGGAATGTAGACATCTATAATATGTCATTGCCATACAGCACAAGTCAACTATGATTAACCAAGCTCGTGACATATATGAACTAGGCAAGCACCAGGAACCCCTGGAAAAGGGGCTCATGCTGTTATGGCATTTGGAGTCATGCACCAATAACCCAGCATCAGCTGTCATCTTCAATGCTGGATCTGTGGATTCACAGGGGTTATGCGGCAGTAAAGAACTATAGGCAGCTCACCACTGCTGAGAATAATTGAGCAATAGTTTCACAGTGGGATAAGTCCTGATGTGTTCCTTGTGAAATTATATACTTTTAACCTGGAAAAAAATATATAATTTGCAAGTGAACATTTTCTCTACGATACCCCCCCCCTTTTTCTTTTCTTTTTTTTCAGTAATAGCTTGAAAGTTGCTTTTCATTTAGAGCCTGCAAAAGGGATGAGGGTGAAAGATACACTGCTATCCATAAATATTGGGGAGACGTGGGAGAGAAACCTGCAATAGATACAACCTCCACGATTAGATGGGTGTGTAGGACACACAGTGATTTCTTGCAGAAATAGCGCTCTTGCTTACATTTCCCGTCTTATTGAGATGCATGAGGGGAAACAATCAACCTTGAATACGAACGTACCATTTTGTCGAGAGGTTATATAGGTTGGTGTGTATATGAATATATGTTATAGGGCAGGGCAAGAAAAACTAAGCGAACGCGAAATAAAAAGAAATCAAGAAGACTGCTGTATGGCATTATTGCAACCTACAATCTTCGTTTAGAGATGAAGGCAAATCTAAGTGCAATGGAGACAAGCATAATAACTGTCCTCAAGACACACCAATTTTTCTGTATTGGGGTGTGGATGGAGGGGCTATCCTGCAAGTCTGGGGTTTGATTCAGTTTAAATCACCAAAAAGAAAGAGAGAGAAAGAAAGAAAGAAAGAAAGAAAGAAAGAAAAGAAAAAGAAAAGAAAAGAATAGCCATGATTCATACATTTTGGCCCATGTTGTTTCCAGCTAACCTTTTCTTTAACTGCTTTGAAGGGTGAAAGTTGATCACATATTTGGCATTGTGTTGTGGGACTAGGTCCTAACTAGGGCTTAGAAAGAATATTCAAAAATATGCAAGAATGGCCAAAAATGGGTTTCTCAAATATTTCTCAAGTCCCTAATAAGGGGAATCATAGATAGGCAAGTTCCAGGCTTATTCACTGAGAACATTCACATAGGAGAGCATAGAAAACAAGTTTCCTACACCAAAAACATTATTTTCTGAGCAGGAAACTTGTTTTCTGTACAGGCAGTGCACCAAAAGAATTCACTTTTTTGCACAGCATAAGTTCCAGACCATTAATAGTCTTTAAGAACGGAATAATTTTCTATAATTTTCTTGCAACATGGAATAAAAAAGAATTATTCATTCGTGTCTGGGATGATAATTTTTTTAAAAATATATATTTAAAAATTTAATTCCTAGGCCTGACACACCTTGATGTGTAAAGAAGCCTGAGTCCACAAGGCAGAAGAATCTACTGCAAGGGCTCTCCAACTGTTTTCACACTAAATTGTTTTGTCCCACACATATACACAGTTGGGAAATGTGATATGCATGGGTTTCTCAAGCAGAGTAATCAGTTGGCAATCTGGATAATGATAACTCTCTCTCTCTCTCTCTCTCACACACACACACACACACACACACACACACACACACAGGATCTAGTAGATAAAAAGAAACAAGTCTAATCTTTGTTGTAAAACATATAAAGTTAGCTTTACTTGCAAAAACATATGCATAGTCTAATGGAAGAGTCAATGTGAAGAGAAAAAGACTGCAGGGTGCAGGAAAAGAGAGGGCATAGAAGTCACCGTAAATATATGCTATGCCTACACCTCAGTAGAGTAACATGCAAACTAGCAATGGGTGAGGATGGGTATGCAAAGATTGCTAACTCTAACATGCCTGACCGATAAATAAAATTTCATGATACTTCCATCTTGCTCCTTCTACTGCAGGTCTGCAGTTAAAACACTTCTCCTCCGTCATTACTACTCCAAAATTTAATCTAAGCCTGTTGTCCTTATCTTATCTTCTATGAGCATGGGGGCCAGTTGTTCTTTTAAACTGCCTTTTCCATTTGAGAAAGCATATGTCTCTCCTTTGTCTTCAGTTCTGTAGACTAAACATGACAGACTGAACTAACTTTCAGTCCAGACCAAACATCTGCTTGGCTTCTATGGGAATAGACTGCTAAACTGGATAGAACATTGGTGCAATCCAACAAGTTTCTTTGCATGTCCTTATAGAGATGCTTCGCAACTGTAAATCAGTGACTGGCAGGGAGGCTGGGATTACAGCATCCGCTCAGACCTTCACAGTACTGATTGTTCCTTATTTGCAAAGCCTATGGGAACTTACAAGCGTCCACACAGAGCATTGCCTTTCTATGCACGATTTCCCCCTCGTGGAGATCATGCAGACCGAGCCGACATCTATACAGCACACAAGGACTGTGCCTAGTGTTAGAACATCTGTTCAGGGCTAAGGCCTTTGCAAAATAATTTTGACAGTCTCAGCTCACAAGTTCACACTCATTCATATCAAGGTTCATGAAGCATGGAGGGGAAGATCTAGGTTTTATCAGTGCACTCATGTGGATCACCACAGGGAAATCTGTGAACATTGTTGCATCAGATGAGAAGCTGTTTTTGCACAAAACTGCACTGGCAGACATACTCTGTGTGGAGAGTATCTAAACTGGCCCACAGAACACCAGCATCAAGAAATCAAGGATCCAATTCACTCCCTTCTAACCTTTAAGCAACCATTATTTTCTGGAAAAACTTTTTTAAAAGATACTTTAAAGAGCTTTAAAGGATACTGGGCCTGAACAGACAGGCCAAAATAAAGCTGCTTCAGGCCACTTTGGAGGTATGCTGTTTAAATGACACACGCATCTTAAGAGGCCCAAAGCTGTGCCAAAGCTGCGCTCCAGTCCTTAGGACAGCAGCATGGCTTTGGCATGGCTTCCGGCCTTTTAGGACACATGCTTCATTTAAATAGCTCACTTCCAAAGTGGCCTGAAGCAGCTTTATTTTGGCCTGCCTGTTCAAGCCCACTGTTACCTATAAAGGTCCTTTGAGGATGAGGGCAAAGGTTGACAAAGTTGCATTTCACTGTCAATGTAAAAGTGAAAAGCACTTCCCAGCACTGTGGCCAACCTTTTCAGTTTACCTCACTAAAAGTTGTGTATTAAGGGCATTTGGGGGCATTTTAGAGGTATTTTGACAATCAGTCATCACACCGCCTTAAGGGATATGTTTATTTTTTAAGCAATCAAAAATAACAGAAAAGCAACATAACAAATAACACAGTGAATTACTTATTTTAAACAGTGATAATGTATAACAACAGTAAATTACTTTTTAAAATACCATACCAAATAATAAGAATGAATTACTTTTTAAAAAGCACCTTTCCAAGTTCTGGATCCATGTACTTAGAATCTAGCTTACATTAAAGCCATTTATTGAGACCTACCTCCCAGATGATATATATATATATATATATATATATATATATATATATATATTCATCATCATCATCATCATCATCATCATCATCATCATCATCATCATCATCTAATACAGAATTTGCTTTTAATGTGTCATTCCCTGCTTTCCATAAGCTGAAATGTATGGCCCGCTTGGGAATGAGGTTGCCTTGCTCATCTTGGTTAGCATTTCCAGGGTAAAATTTTCACTCTATTAAAGCTTATAGGAAATTAGTTACTGTTAGGAACAACCATATTAGAACTGTACACTCATTTTATAAGGGTAATGGCACAAATTCTATTCCAGAGAAGCAGGAGGTAGCTAAATATTTAAAGAGAATATATATAAATAGGTGGTTGTAAACATTTCATTTCAAAATGAGCATAAACAGTTTGCCCCACAGTCGTTCAGTGGGATTAAAAACAATCATTTGGATTCATGGATTTTAATATGATTTATGGATCATTTTCTATGGATGTTTCTGTTGCTTATTATTCAGACTGTTTTGTAAACTAAAAAAATCATGCAAGAGGCTCACCAATCACCATGTAAAAGAAGGATCTCAGAAATACAGAAACATAAAGCAATTGATATTTAAACTTTTGACTTTTTTTTAAAAAAAAATCAAAGCATACCTGACAGATGGCCATTCAGCCTCTGTTTAAAGACCTCTGAGGGAGTGTGTTCCACTGTCGAACAGCCCTTACTGTCAGGAAGTTCTTCCTAATGTTGAGGTGGAATCTCTTTTCTTGTAGCTTGCATCCATTGTTCAGGGTCCTGTTCTCTGGAGCAGCAGAAAACAAGCTTGGTCCCTCCTCAAGGCTGAGATATCTTCCAAGATACTCCTACGCATGACTACAAAGAAGTAAATCCCAAAGTGGTAAGACAATGGGTAAGCACTACTTTCACAAGCAGTGATTTACACATACAACCAAATCGCTGTATCATCAAGGTAGGCCAGAAGCCCCTTTGTCCTATAATGCCTACAGGTGTACAGTCTCATTTAGCTGAACCAGTGAATAAAGTGAAGAGTGAAGAGAGAGCCCAATGAATGGACCAGAAATGCAAGTGATCCTCCTTAAGAACATCAAGAAGAGGACACACAATAGACCCACCTTGCTGAAGCTAAGCAGTGTGTTCAGGACCTGAATAAGAGACCAGTTGGGAACCTCAAGATACGTTACCTTGAGTTCCATGACAGAAGATTGCCAGGATATAAATAGATTAAATAATTAAAATAATAAATGAACATTTAGTTTGATAAACAAAGCAGGGAGAGACTCAAACCTGACCTAGCTAGCTGAGTGACAGACGTGCAGCTACTGATCATGGTGGATGAATTAGACAACCCAGTATCCAGCTTCACTAGCCAGAGCCACCACAGACAAGAGCAGAAGGCAGCCATCGCCAATATTTTTACATCACCCCAAAGGTACTAAGAGAACTAGAGAAAGTAACAGTTTTTGTCAACAGTTCCCAGAATCCCCTATCCAGTGTAGCCACTTACCATGCTGACTGAGGAATTCTGGGAGCTGTTGTCCA
Source organism: Sceloporus undulatus (assembly GCF_019175285.1). Lineage (NCBI taxonomy): Eukaryota > Metazoa > Chordata > Lepidosauria > Squamata > Phrynosomatidae > Sceloporus > Sceloporus undulatus. The sequence goes on from NC_056523.1 coordinate 210,843,847, forward strand.
AAAAAGGTACTTTTTCCCAGTTCAGCGTGTTGTACTTGGAATTTTCTGTGGGCATGTAATGGTGCTATTGGCTCATCAGAAAGTTATACTTTTTGTTCTGTTTTTTAAAAAATACAAGATACTGTAAAAAAAAGTCTGCTCACTGAATTTTCTACTGACCATTTATTTTGGAGACCTAGTTACAAAATAAGGACACTGAAAGAAAGTTCTCATCCAAGAAGTCTCAAAGTCTGCTGTTAATGAACTGAGTTTCAAATAGACATGAAATGAAATACCTTTTCATGCTTTTTTTCCATAGTTCCTGTGGGTCACACCTGGGTCAGTAGTATGCAGCGAATCCCCTGATTGTATATACATGTATATGTGTGTGCACGCATACCAACACACACACACACACACACACACACACACACACAAAGAATACTTCAGTATTCTCAATCCTTTATCCTCAAATGGTACACTAGAGGCTGATATTTAATACCTTGAGGATATAGATGTTTGAAAGCTGGTTATTGTAACAAAGGAAGCTATCCAAACTGTGCAAGACTGAAAGGATCAGATAAAGCTGACACTGAGATAAATCTGCTTTACATCCCTGCTTGTAAAAGTTTTGCTAATCTAAGTAGTTATAGCTTGTTCAGAGCTGCAGGAAGGGAGAACTATATAGAGAGAGATATGCACATGCACATGCCCATACACACATTTACACACATATACACACACATGCATTATAGTAGGCAGCAGGTTTATGGTTATTTAACATCTTACCCTGATTTGTAAAAACCCAAGTGTAACATGTAAGTTACCTGGTATTCTTTTGAGATCTTAGATGGTCTTCATTAAATAGGAGAGAAGCACAGCCTGACTTCAAGGAGATGTATGTCAGTTTTGGTTGAACTTCCATGTTAGATTAGAGGCCTGGCTACAACCAGTGATTTGGCTATGTATGTCAAATCAGTAAAATGAATTTCACAGTCCTGCAGCTCTTGAACATGGATGCCTCTTCTAGCCTTTGCCCTTCAGAGGAGTCAGATTACAACTTTCATTGTCTTAAGCCACCATGATCATTAGACTATAGACCCCATTATCATCCTAAGCACCATGGTCATTGGTCATGGGACCTGGGGATGATGGGCTTTCTAGCCCAACATATCTGGAAGATGACAAGTTCAAAAGTGGAGTTTAGGCCCAGATGCAGATTAAAGCCCATCCTTGACCCATCCCAACTGCCACTACCCTGACCAGAGGGAGAGAAGAAAAGAGTTTCTGCTGGACTTAATCTCTGCCGCCATTGCCACCCCTTTTCCTTGTGTGTTGTGTCTTTAGATTGTTAGCCTTAGGCCTGGAAACAGTATAGCACCATGTACAGTGATTGTTCTATAAAAATATATGGTGGTGCTGTTGCTGCTGATAATTATGATGAAGATGAGAATAACAACAGCAGCAAGCCATATGTTCATTCTCTCCTCATTTTCTTCTACTGAAATGCAGACTCCTGCTTCTGTTTTCCCTCACTTCTTCCCATATTCCTTGAAATTTCCTCTTGTTGTTGTTGTTAGTTGCAATCAAATAGATGTCAACTTATGGTGACTCTATGAATGAGGGACCTCCAAGGGTATCTACACTGCAGAATTAAAGCAGGGTTCCACAATCCTGGAATTTGTAGTTTGGTGAAACCACAGAACTTTCTCACGGACCAAGCTGAATACCTCACCAAACTACAAATCCTAGGATTCTGTAGGACAGAGTCAGGCAATTGTCAAACTGCTCTAATTCTGCTGTGTGGATATATCTCAAGGCACCTTGTCTTTTAAAGCTGATAAAGTCTTGCAAACTCGGGGTTGTGGCTTCCTTGATTGTGTCTATCCACCTGAAATTTGGTATTCCTCTTTTCATACATCTTAATCATTATCATATTTTCTAATGAACCATGTTGCCTCATGATTTGACCAAAGCACAATAGCCTCGTTCTAGTCGTTTTAGGAGAGTCCAGTCTTGATCTGCTCTAAGACCCATTTATTGGTCATTTTGACAGTCGGTGGTATCTGCAGGACTCTCCTCCAGCACCACATTTCAGAGAAACAGTACATCTTTGTACTTAAAGGCTCTTATGTATCACTGCACGTTAAGATCTTCCAGCACTCACCTTTTTTCCTGAGCTGTAGTCCCTTGTTCCTTCTCCTTTCCTACAACTTTCCTTCTCTTTCTTTGGTCAGAACAGCCACAGCCTAGAATCAAAAACAAAGAATAACAGCACATTAACCCCATGATAGGTTCAGCCTAGGTTGCTGTAAGTCAGAACGACTTGATGGTTCACAAAAACAATGATAACAACAAAGACTAAGGATTTCTCCCCCTTTTCCTTTCTTTAGTTATTAGCCATAAACTTTCATGATCAGTGGCCCCCTTCATCAGATGGAGCTCATCAGATGGTCAAATCAGCTCAGCTAATTGCATTCAGAAACCAGACAACCCAGCACCTCTGTGATAGAGAGGTGGCTCAGCCTATCAGTTGCACAGCTAATCCCTGCCCTCCCTGCCCTACAAAGTAAAACCTTGTATCAGCACTATCATAAGCTAGAGTTTGTTCACTTCTTGCCTTCAGCTTCTTTACAGACAGATATTCACCTGCAACCAGTCAAAGGCAGCAATCCCATTAGACTTCTGAAATCCCATGGGCAAAACTGTAACCTCAATATTTTCATTAGTCCTTATTCCTGTTGCCAGTTGGAACTTTTCTTATGGGAACCCAAAGCCCTTGTTGGGGCAGATGGCAAGAAACCCCTCTTGAGACTGATGGCTCTGAAGAAATATACATTAGGCACAAAGTGCAAAATGTTAACATTCTTGTTGAAGAGAAACACAGGAATGAAAAAATCTGTCTCCTATGGTTTTATTCTGGTAACTTGGTTTTGTTTTCCTTCATGCACCGAAGCTGGGAAGAAAAAGCCCTCATTGCTGCCAGTGAATGATACATTTACTCTAGATTCTTTTGTATGTCAACTGTTCATGCCTCAGGTACTTAACCTTTACTTTAAAAACATAGTTCAGAACCTAGCCTTGGAGGTAGAAGAGGGAGGAGGGAGTCTTCTAAATGCTTCACTTAACAAAGGCGCTATTATAAGGAGGTGTAATGGCGAGAGGCTGAATGGTATTCATTGTTTCAGGTTTCAGAGCCTTCATACATCTGCTGCCTGTCAAAAGCAGATACTCTGTTCATAAAGCAAAGTGGTCTGCCTGCAAAGGGATCTCCACACTGTAGCCCAGACACCACGATTTGCAAGATGTCCCTCAGTGGATGGAAACATCCTCATTACCTAAAAAGTTGCCTCACCTTTGCTCTTGCTGCTGATGAAAATCATCACCATCATGTTGGAGTTGTTGTTTGCAGCATCCATGTAGTATTTTTAGACCTTGGGGTCCTGGGCAAACCTTTAACAACTACAGACACAGAACTAGGGTGTCATGGACTGCCATGAGCCTGACTAAGAGGCACAGTCCAAGGATTCAGACTCTGAAGACATGGAGGAGGCTGAGACAGGGGCAGATCTGGGGCTGCCTGGATCAGCAGTCTCAGAGGAGGTTCAGGAAACTGCAGAGGGAGAAACAGACTCTATGGACTTTAGGCTGCAGGTGCTAGGACCTATGGAGAGAAGGCAGGACAAGGAGTCCTTGAGGAGGTCTTCCAGGCTGGAAACCAAGGGGGTGTTCTCACTGGCTTATACTCCGTGTTACAAATCAAATCCAAGGTATAGCGTATCTATTAGAAACCAAATTAACTCTAGAACAGTTCCAGAGTAACCCGCAATCGTTCCCACTAAAATCCAAATCGTAAACTGGATTTTTATTTAATCCGTGTTAATGGCATATAATCCGGGTTAAAAAAATAGAAGGGTCAAACCTACAATTTTTCCTTGATTCGGGATAGGATTCAGAGTATTTAAATAGGAACGTTTCGACCTTTGAATCGGGTCAACTGGATGGGAGGAGCGGAGCGCGATGGGCTGGCCTGGAGGTGTCACCCTCTTTGGTCTATTTCTGCATCGCCAGCACCATTTTCTTCCATTCGCATAATAGCCTTTCCTCCGGTGGATTGCAACCTCCCCTCTGCTCCTCTTTCATAGACCGATGTGTGAGGAGAGCCATTGAACACCATTTTTAACTATTCTTTTTTTTTTCTTTTTCACCTCTGCCTGAGCAGCAGATGGGCTTTGGAGGAACTATGGGATGGGTTTTGCAGGAGATATCCCCACTTCAAGGATCTCCAGACAGCCCAGGGAGCAATCTTCCCCAAAGATTCTCTCCCCATGGGGCAGCCAAAGCGAATTTGGGGCTACCGAGGCTCTTTACAGAGGAACTATGGGATGGTTGTGTTTGTTGTGTTTGTGAGACATTTATCCTCCTCTGCCAGAGAGTGCTGGTGCCATAATAAACTACCATTCCCAGGATTCTCTAGCACTGAGTTATGGCAGTTAATATGGGGAGACACAGAAGAGGACGAATAAGCGCCTCCTGATTGGCTCTTTTTAAAAAAACAACCGTGAAATTTATAACGAATTAAAAACGGCCAGGTAGTGGGGATGCAGGTACAGGCTACATCGGTGTATGTTACTCCGAATTAATGTGACGTCATGATGACATCGCTTTGATTGACAGCCAAAACAAGTGAATGTGAACGAAAAAGTAACAAAACTGGTTTAAATATACACCGATTCATCCTTGAATGGGGACGAAACAGGGTCAATTACAGCAAATTAAAATAAAACGTTAAGTAAATGGGAACGATACAAATAAAGCGAATTGAAAAGCGGGATAACACTCGCTGTATTTTGAATCGCTTTAAAATGAACCGCTGTATTTAAATTCGCTTTAAATCACAAATGAGAACACCCCCCAAGAGGAGAACTACAGTGGAACCTCGCCATACGCGGGGGATCCGTTCCAGATCCCGCCGCGTATGGCGATTTCCGCCTATGCTCGAGCCCCATTGTAAACAATGGGGCTCGTGCGCGGCGGTGCGGAGGTGCGTGGGGCGCAACGGGCGCACGCACGGCACAACAGGCGCGCACGCCCATTCAACTGAATGGGACGCGCCGCCCCTTCCGCCCTGCGCGTGCCCAGCGGCTTGAGTGCGTACGCTCAAAGCCGCTTATAAAAAGGCCACGTATGCGGAGGCCTCACTGTAATAGGTTTCAGCTGAGAGAAGCAGAGGTCTTTCAAAAGACCTCCAGCTGCAGAGGTTCTTTGCAGCTGATAACCAGTCTTGCAGTCTTGTTGTTCCTTGCTCTTTGAGTTATGTCTCTGGTTATCTGACCTCTGGACATGCCTTGCGACTACACTCTTGCCTCTGCCCTTGGCAGTAGCTGACTGACTGGTATTAAGTGACCTTTGGACTGGACTCTGGATTATTCCTTTGTATGCTCCACAGCTGTGCTGTCCTCCATAGAGGTAAGCAGGACATACTCCCTTAGTCTAAAGAGACTATGGCTGGCCGTTATAATGTTGTAAGCTAGGCTTACTACCTCATAACTGTTTCCTATTTACATTTACAATTGTAGTACTTTTACTATGATCATAAATGCCTCCCAACCCCATCATAACTTCCAGCCAGCTGCACTGCGGGACAGAAATCTGCAGGACTGGTGAGCAGGGCACTGAAGGATGATGCATCCAGCTCCCTCCTGTTAGTGATCAGTGGTGTGCTGATGACTTATAACCCTCTGAGCTTCTGGACATCTCACTACCAATGCTTGGTAGGAGAAGGCTGAATATATCATTCTTCAGCACTCCACTTGCCAGTACAACTGTCCTCAGTGCAATTAGCTGGATTTTAAGGTGAGATGGATTAAAGCCACAACATCATGGCTACACATCTGATACAGCAGTGGTCCCCAAACTTTGGTTCTCCGGATGTTTTGAACTTCAATTCCCAGAAGTCCCAGCCAGCTTGACAACAATCAGAAATTCTGGGGTTTGCATTCCAAAACATGAGGAGGACCAAAGTCTAGGAGCCATTGTGATGTGGGATTTCACCTTGGATGTATAGCCATGGATGATCTTGGGATAGCTGCTACTCTTTGGGATGGAATGAGATTAAAACAGGAAGGATACAGTAAACTCCTCTAACACCCTTGGAGGAAAGATGGGGAAAACATAGAAGCACAAGAAATAAAAATCAATACATCTGCAACATGATGACACATTTGTTTGTCCATCTCTAGAGCATCTATGGCCCGTTACAGCCGGGCCTGAAAATACAGACTGGGTCTGTATTAGGGTTAGAAAGGGGCGTCATTTCCTGATGCCCCTAACCCTAGTACGGACCCAGTCCGTACAAAATGGTGGCACCCATTCCACACAGCCGCCGCCATTACGACATCACAACCGCGCCGCCTCCAAACGAGGTGGTGCGGACATGACGTCTTTGCGCCGCGCAAAGGCGCCTAGAGCACCCTTTCCGCGGTGCAAGAAGGAGCTCCGAAACGGAGCTCCTTCTGGGGTTTGCGTCGCTGGGCGCAGCCTTTACATGGCTGCACCGAGCAACGCAAAGGAGAAAAGGGTCAAGCGGCCCCTTTCTCCTCCTCCCCGCCGTCGACGGTTGTCCTTGGGGCCTGAAGCCCCAAGGACACCCCTTTCCAGGCTGCGGGGAAGTGGCCTTTTGCCGCTTCCCTGCGGCCTGCAAAGCGGCGGATCAGGGCCTCGGAGGCTGCCGATCTGGCAGCTGAGGCCCTGATACAGCGAGGAAAGGGGCGGGTGCAGGCCGCCCCAAACGGGCGGTCTATAACCCGCCTTTATCTCTCTTTTCACTTCCCAGGAGACCAAATACAAAAGAGAATGCTCCTGATGCTCACTGCTCCTACTGATTACTGTGATTAGTTTGAGTTATGCATGTCCTTATGCAAGAACAAATGACTTCCATGGTCTTCTCCTTTCTGGGTATGCTTTTCAGAATTTTTGGACATTTTTTGGACAATTTGGAACCATTTATTAAAATGTTTGCACAAAAAGTCCATCATTTTTGCACAGAAAACATTGCATTTCTATGCCCCACCAAAAAAGTGTTCTCCCCTCCAACACTAGGTTTGCAGAAATAAGCAATTTTGTTGTTGTTGTTTGTTCGGGACACAAATGTTAATATTCTTTGCATTCCATGCAAAGTGGGTGAGGCAGAAAAATTATTAGTGGTCTCCTTCTAGTATTTATCTCAAATACCTGTGTTGAGCATGTGTTTAGAGGGACCTATTTCATTAGTTTTAGTGGGGGAGAGCAACTATGGTGTAGTGGTTTGAGCTTTAGATGATGACTCTAGAGAACAGGATTCAAATCACCGCTAGGGCATGGAACCCACTGGGTGACCCTGGACAAATCACACTCTCTCAACCTCAAAGGATGGCGATGGCAAACCCCTCTAAACAAAACTTGCCAAGAAAACCAGGTGATCCAGTTCACCCTGGGGTCACCATAAAACAGAAACAACTTGAATGTATACAACAACAATAAGAGTACACCTGCCCAGCTGTGTCACTATTTTGTTCCTAAGCTCTGGTTGTTGGACCTCAGAGTTCTAGTACTGTACAGAGCAAAGTAGACTCTACAAGACTTAAATCCACCTACCTCTGTTCTTTAATGCAGCTCTTCATAAAAGGATTGCTTTGGTACTATGGATAAGCCATCTTTTAGATAGTTTGCCTGTTGTTGCTACTGTTCTCATAAGCTTATTAGGAGTTCCAAAGTCCTCAGGAGAGCCACTTTACAACTCTTTCAGGCATGTTCAGTCCAGCAATGCTATTTAACAGGTACCTTGAGATACTAATATGATGGATTGTTTATAAAATCTATAGAGCATGTAAATTGATATATCAGTCTACCCCTGTTACCTGATTGCTAATTTTCTTAAATGAAGATGTAAAATGTATTCCTGGAAGAAAGCACAGCTATTAATTTCCTATGGTACATCAGTAAAAATACTCTTAAAGCAACAAAGACAGATGTAGAAATATATTACCTAGGCAAGAAATTAAAAACAAACAGAAAATAGTATTCCTTGTCCAAATCTATGGCCTCCCCCCCAAAAAAATAAATAAATAAATTGTACTACTGTTAAATAACTCATTTTGGCCTTGACTGTTTATGTCTAACCTAACAAAAGCCTTGTCTGTTTTATATGTTTCTATATTACCGTGCGTGATTGTTTGGGAATCCATTTCAATTAAAAGAGAATGCTGTTCTCAGAACTACCAATACTATCAAACATGCATCTATTCAGAAGTACATAACATTGAGTTCAGTGGTGTTAGCACCCCTGCATACCTTGCATTATTTTGGGGAACAAATATTGTGTGACATTATATTACAATAACAGTTACAGAGAAGCCATAATCATGAACCAGGAAAGCTCAGAAGAGCTGTAAGTGAACCTCTGACTGGTCACAGACCTGAGGAACAGTAGCGTCACTGGGGGGGTGCGGGGGATGGAGGCCACACTGGGTGTCACCCCAGAAGGGAGGTGACACCCAGTTGTCTCCCCCTGCCCTCCGCAGACACTACTTTGGCCCGAGCAGGCACTCCTCGGGCCTGCACAGGTGTCCCTAGGGGCCGCGTCAGCACTGCTCCAGCCTGCACAGGTGCCCTTTTCGTCCCGTGAAGATCCCTTTGGGGCCCATGTGGGTGTTCCTCTGGCCTGTGTGGGCACTACTGCACTGATCCGGCCCACGTGGGTGCCATTTTGGCCCATGCAGGCATCCACACACACCTCGAGAGCCAGACATCCCAGCACTGGATGTACTGGTGCCGGACGTCCTGCCCCCGGAAGTCCCACCCCCGCACTGGGTGTCACCTGGGGCAGGGACCCCTCTAACTTTGTCACTGTGAACATTGCTGCTTTCTACCCCATGGTATGTATATTTTCTCTTGAAGGTCACTGATAAAGGTTTGCCAAGCCTAAAGCATTAAGATAATCTTTCTGCTAGCACTCATTGTATTTTCCCATACCCCTGAAGCTATCTCAAACTCCCTAGAGTTGTCCTGATCTTATTACTACTTGATTAAATCAATGTCGCTGCCATCAACCAAAAATATTCCTTTTGTAACTCTGAAGTTAAAACCATCAACTGGGTGGAAATCCCATTCTTGGAAAATTGACCCAACTGCCTCAAGTCTCCACCCAACTGCCTCGGCAGTCACACGTTGGCTCAGTCTGAAATCAGGCAGAAATGCTGACAGATTTCATATTGACCCCCCAACACAGGCTGCCACCCCCCCCCCCAGGTTTCAGGCTGCCTTGTTGAGCCACTATCACTTCTATCATCCCCTGCTTGGAGCTCTGCTTCTGGACTGCCTTCCCTTGCTACAAGCTACTATCTTTCATTTCGTTAGTTCGTGTGTCTGTGTGTGAAAGCCATTGTATGAATGGGGATTTTCCCCTTTACTGTTAATAAAATTGAGTTCTAGTTCTAGTTTTTTAAAGCCATTAGACAAAAGCAAGACCCTTACTCTTTGAAGTTACCTCTTGATGCTATCAATTTGAAATATTAAAATTATCTTATTATATCTTAATTTGTGGGTGCCATCTCAGTAACTTAGCAATTTGAATAGCAATGGGGCTTACTCTCAGAGGAATACACAATGCCTCTAATTTCAAGGAACCTCCATATACTACCGTCTAGAGAAGAGTAGAGAAGGGCTGCAACCAAACTGAGGAAATAAAGCAGTTTGACATCCCTTTAAGTTCCATGGTTCAGTACTAAGGAATTCTGGGTTTTGTAGTTTGTTTGCAGAAATATCTCACAAAACTACAAATCCCAGAATTCCACAGTGTTGAGTCGTGGCAGTCATGACACTTAAAGCTGATTTTTAACATTTCTGTTCCTGATTTAATTTCATAGCTGTATATACATAGGGTTGCCATATTCCAGACTTTCATATCTGGGCAGCTAACTAGCATATTATGAGCATTATTACAATTATGCATACATTTATTTTCACATTTAAAATTGCAATTTTGCTATCATGTTTCAGCCTTGGTAAAATGTGTCAAACTGGCTTACCTCTGCAGACATGCCCTAGGTGTTGGCTGTTACCCAGAATCTGGCTCAGTGTCACTCTGACCTGAGTGTCAGACATGGCCAAACCGGGGATGTAGCCAAGGGGGGGGGGGGTTCTTGGGGTCCGGACCCCTCCCCTTCCATTAGAAAAATGAATGGTGTGTGCTGCTGCGTCGCCGTGCCCAAGCCCCATTATAATGGTGGCACTTAGTCTGGACCCCCCCTTCCTAAAATCCTGGCTACGTCCCTGGCCCAACAGATGTTTTAAAAATAATATCAACAAGACAAGCCCAGTAACATTGTCATATTTGAGGTACTATGCACATTTCCAAATCAGGCCCATACAAACACCCTCCACAAAAGAAACACTGGTATCCCATGTTTAAACGATAGGAAGGCAAAATCTAATTTTGAGGTTCTTCATCTATCCTTTAGTAGATGGTAGCCTAGTGGTCACAATATGGGGGTTTTCATTCTGCAGGTTTGATTCTTAATCAAGGGAAGTCTTTGCAGCAGGACTGGCGAATCAATATCCAAAAACACAGATATTCCTCATCAGGGAGATGCCACAGCCTGGCACAAATCAGATGTTTGTGGAAGGCCTCATTTAAGTACCCAGCTAATCTGATCAAAAAGGCCAGGAAAAATCCCAATTGGAGATCCTACAGAGCAATTGGCAGTCAAGAGTAGAAAACACTAACATGTCGAACCTGATTCACTATTTGGCAGCTTGATAAATTTATATCTTGGATGGAAACAATAGTCAGAATTTCCCTCAATTTAAATGTGTGTGTGTGTGAGAGAGAGAGAGAAATTGGCATAGTCATATCATACATGTTATGATTATGTATTCCCACTTCTCAGAAGATCTATGAATTAAGGATCCGTGTGGAATCTTACAATGGTTTCAGGAGGTTCAGCTCTCAAACTCTTCTCCACGCAAAGTTCAAGGAATAGCTAAATTCAGTTAATTTCTCTGCTGATCTTTTTGCACACACACACACAAAATGCTAATCCTTTTCAGAATAATTCCTTATGAGTTCTCTTCAATAGAAAGAGAGAAGGAGACAGAGAGAGAGAGAGAGAGAGATGGCTGCCCCTTAGTGACCTCTTTGTAGCATTTCATTAAACGCCTTTGGCTTCGGTAAATCACAGCACTGAGTTTGGCATATAAATATGAACGAGAGAAGCATGTTCCCCCCCTTCCCACTTATACCACCACTACCACCACCATCCGTGTTCACTGCCATGGGGTAAGGTGTGCTGAAAATCCCATACACGCTGAACTGTACTTCCCTAATCAAATGGGTGTAACAGATGGCTGTTGGAGCAAGCCATCACAATGGAAATATCTGCAGTTCTCATGGTAACGGATTCTGCCAGGTCTGAGGGATTTGCTGTTTTCCAGGACATCTGAGCTGCAATCTCTTTCGAGCTGTCTAGCAGTCTCAGCCTCGCTCTCTCAGCATGATGGAGATGGAGTTGAAAGGTGGAGCCTGATTTTGCATTCCAACTGTGATTAAAGACACAAAGGGGCTCCCATACAGAATCAATACCAGGCTGCATATTCATTATATGTTATCTAGAACCTCATTAGCTCTTTTTTGGGGGCAGAATAGCAGGGAAATTATCAGGCACCAGTCTTCTTCAGGCAAAAAAAGGTAAGTAGAGGAGGGGGGAGGGAACAGAGAGAAAACAAAGCAAGAAAAGAGAACGCACACATATGGAGAATTAGGATGCACGAGACGTTGCCTCTTAATAAAGATATGGAGCAATATTAAAACTAGCAGTTGTTTCCATCTCGTGGCAGCATGTCAAGATTACTTAGCAGAGGAAGATGAAACATCTGGCCTAAGAAGAAGAGGAAGGGGGGGAAAGATGTCACATTTCCAAAGCATTATATAAAATCTATGAAAGGAATAGGGTGGGGCGGAATACAGGGAGAAGCAGAGAAACAACTGTGCCTCGCAGAATTAACCAAGAGCCTTGACAGACATCTTCATAACGCATGTGCAATCAAGAAATGTGCCTTCTAATAAACTATGCGCTTGCATATGTAGCTTATGTCCTTTAATTACTAGCGGCCTGGCTCTAAGCCTGCAGAATTCTGATAAAAGTTCATTAGCTTTCTCCTCTTGTCATCTAATTGTATTTTTAAATGCTTTGATTTTTTTATAAAAACATATACACTTGTATCAGAGGATTTCTCCTTCCAATCTCAATCAGTTTCAAGACATAAAGAGATGTATGCGAACGCCTTTCCTGGATACCCTACTGAGGGGTTGGTTCACAGCTGCCTAGTCCCCTGGAGAATTTGAACTTGGAGATCAGACAATGCAAGAGAATTCAGCCATGTCTCCATTCAAAGAGGGCCATTCTTAGGGAGTAAGCTCAGGCAAGATGAAAGAATGAGTGGTAAAGCCTATAGGCAATGGGTTGTAGTAGCCCCATAGCCTGCTGATCCATTGCATTGTCCCTGAAGACACTATAACGTGAAATGTACATGACATCCAGACAGTTAGTAAGGATATGACTGGATTTCTTTCCTTCCTTCCTTCCTTCCTTCCTTCTTGCCTCTGCTGAAGGATCAGATTGAACACTGAGTATATTACAGAACATTGTTGTATCTTCAAGATTTGTGCAACATGACAGTAGAGATGTGAAAATCTCTCAGGTCTTGATTTCACTGTGTTTCTGAACAAAACATCTGCATTCCTGTCCTATTCTTTCTTCATATCAGGTTCTTTATATTTAAAGTTTCCTACCCGTTAATATTCTTTCATTTTAATGCATGCCTCTTCATCATTTCCACTTACATCGAAATTTGTGTGCATTTTCTGCACACATTTTCTGTAATATACTCATTTATTTTTCTCACTTTAATATACATTTTCTTCACTGAATGAAGTGTGTTTCTGTGTGTGTTTTTTCCATTATAAGCATCATTTTTAAAAAAACAAACAAAGATATAAATGACTTTATACCACTTCTGTCAAAAAATTGTATTAAAATATTTTACCAAGGCATTTAAATGTGAAAAATAAATGTATGCATAATTGTAATAATGCTCATAATATGCTAGTGAGGTGCCCAGATATGAAAAATTATGAGTAACCCCATAGGAATATCAGTATGCAAAAGGATCCTGTAGCACTTTTGAGACTGTGCAAAAGAAATTGTAGTAAAAGCTTTCATAGACTTTAGTCTATTTCCCCAGATGCATAGTAATATGCCAATAATGTTAGTTTTCGAATATTTTTAAATACATACTTAAAATGGCTCAGTGTAGCCTAAAATCTCTCAAATTACCCCCCTCCCAAAGTTACTTCTGAATTGTCATTCATTACTCTGAAAAAGAATAAATAAGTTACAGGTGTAACATCACATTTAAAAGCAACCTTTTTGTGTCCTCATTACCTCAAAATGTTATTACTCATGACTACTTCCAAGCCTGGGAGTCTGCCTAAGAAGAAGTACCTTTCAAAACAAAGATAAAATCCACAGAAACCCCTCCAAATGGCACAAATAATGGAAGCAGCTGTTCTTCATCCTTGGAGGCAATGTCTGTGTTATTTGATGGGCTCCTGGATCATGACATGCAGAAAAAGATTTACTACCGTGCCTCTTCTCTGTAAAAATTCTTCACTGTAAAAATGAAGGATATGAAACCTTATAAGTCAAATATTATTAGTAAATGCTACCACCTCCTGCCTTTTCCACTGTAAACAACAATATCAAGGATATCTGTATGGCATGTTTATGCTATGTGTCCCACACGGGCCTTTACCATAGAAGCAAATTTGTGAAGAACAACTGTTTGCCTGCATTGCAAAGAAAACCAGAGTCCTCCAGCCCCTTAAAAACTAACATAGCTATTGCTTTTTTGTTAGCAAGACCCCACTTCTAGGCCCCTGATAACACTAGGTAACTTCAGAGCTCTACTGCTGATGTGTCATGGAAGGTTTAGAGAAGTTCTTCTCAAAATATCTGATGTGTCGGGCTCATTATTTTTTCCCCAATGTACAAGGAACTGAGACTGTGTTTATGTCATATCATTGTCATATTTGCATCATTCCCTAGTAGAATCATAGAATCATGGAGTTGGAAGAGACCGCAAGGGCCATCCAGTCCAACCCCATTCTGCCATGCAAGAAATCTCAATCAAAGCATCCCCGACAGATGGCCATCCAACCTCTGTTTAAAGACCTCTAAGGAAGGAGACTCCATTACACTCCAAGGAAGGAGTGTGTTCCATTATCGCTTGCCAAAGAGCACTAGTCAAAGGTTCATAGACCAGGACTGCTCCATGGACCACCACTTTGATTAGCGCTGCATTGTAGAAGGTAGACATGGTTTTCAGTGTCTCTCTTAAACATGAACAGAACATCAGAAGGAAGAGAGGCACTCACCAAGATGTAATTAAATCCAGTGCCACCTAATGAGAAAACTGCACAATAATTACACAATCCACATATGTAGTTGGTGATGGAGGCTTAGGGGCTCTACGCTCTAAGGGGCGGTGGGATGCTGTCGTTTTCCTAGCTGATCAGGACAGTGGCAACTTCACACCGCAGCCCCAATCCAGCCTTTGGAAGGCACCATTGCTGCCGTGGTGTGCCTGTATGGCACCCCTTTGGTGCTGTGTCATCTGGACATAGGCCTGAGGCGTGCCATGATGCTGCACACCACCTGGAGCAGCACATGGCATCATGGTACCCTGGTATGCATCGTCAGGACACTTGCCATGGCACGGAGGTGTGTGGGGTGTGTGCGAACTTGGCCTGGCTCCTTGCCATGGACCAGTTCTTCTCTGAGTAAAACCAGGCCACAGCAAGGCAGGGCAGGGCGGGGCAAGGCAAGGGAGTGACCGGGTGTCACACACCCCTCTAAGGTATCACTCAGTGCTGTCCTCATCCCCTGCACCGCACCCCAGTGATGCTACTGGGCATGGCATGAAGAAAACTGAAATAGAATAGGGAAATTGACATGAATCATGAAATTAAGAAACTGACAGGAAGGATGGAAGAGCAGGAAAATAGGAGGAGGAGAAAAGGGGTGTCTTCTTTTGGGGTAGTTGCGTACTGTACAGAGATCCTCTGGGGAGCTGTGAATATACTCCCTTAATTATAACTGTGATTTATGTATGGTAAACTATGGGCAGTTAGACAACTTCATCAAGACACTGACTGAACACACATTTGGCATAACGTCTGAAGTGTGATGGCACTGTGGACCAAAACAAAACTGACAAAATTATGTATGGTGAAAGAGATTATAGAATCTGATGATGAAAAGAAAGGCTGTTTAGGTGCCAGTGAGTCCACTCCTATAGCAATGTTACATAATGAATGCTGGGTACAGCTGTCAATGTCTTCAGCAACATAATGGGAGCCTAAGCAGTTGGACATCTCCTCCTGCGTATATCCTCCTGGGTCACAGATGGAGCAGTCAGGTTAATCCCAAAAACATGCTATAAATATAAGGTTGTGAAACTGAAAAGTAACAGGAGTCACTTTAATTTTTCCATTTCTTTCTCTTTTTATCCATTTGTGATAGATATCTATTTTTATCTATTTTATCTAAATCTTGTTCCTGATTGAAGCCTGTATAACCATCTGCACAAAAACCTATTTTCAGCTGCACATTTTATTTTTCCTGCTCCACACAATGTGTTAGAAAAATGCTGGGGCAGGGGAAGGCAGCCCTGTTTCTAGCCCTGTCCAAACTATTGCAAAGCAAGTGAGATCTCTCACAACAGAAAACCTCATTTATTATAGGTTGGGACTTCCTGGGAAAGCATTTTCAATTCACACAGAGCTCACCAGTCAGCTGGGAGAATGAAGAAACCTGGGTAGGGAATTTGGCCACTAAACATTCAAATTTCATAATGCTATAGATCAGTGTTTCCCAAACTTTGGCCCTAGCCAGTTGGGCCAAGAATCAAGAATTCTGGGATCTGAAGTGCAAAACATCTGAAGGATCAAAGTTTGGGAAAGACTGTTATAGGTAATAGTCCATTGACAAATCTCTTCTGTCTTTTTGCTCACTATTGGCTCTAGAGACCTGGATAGACATGCCTCCAGTATTCCAAAAATCTTACCATTCTAGCATAAAGACCCTGTGCTCCCCTCCTATCCACCAAAGAGCCCTTTAATGAAAACTAGACAACTGTATATTTTTTTCAAATGGAGGACAAATTAGGACAAAAAGAGAGAAGCTGGGACATTTTAAAAGCAAATGAAAGATGGGATGACTACCAAATCAATACAATTGTACAGTATGCAATCATATTGACTATGGTTGGTAGAAATGACAATGGATAGTTTATAGAACTGGCTTGTTTTGATTAACCAGTTTATTGTTGAGACAAAATGTTAAGCTACCATTAATTGAAACTGGAATCAAAAGCTGTATATCCTTTCCCTTGCAGTCATTCCAGAAGAGAGTGAGCGAAATATACAAGCTCAGGACTCGTATAAAAGGAATAACCATTGTTTGTCCTTTTGTCCAAACCAGGCCAATTTGTGCAAGGCTGGCCCTACAACTAGACAGAATGAGGAAGCCACCCCAGGTAGAAGATTTAGAGTATCATAAAAGAGAAGCAAATTGTTAGCAATTTCCTGTATTATTATATTGTACTTTTACTGCTAGGAAAGGGAAGAGAGGTATTTGTGTGTGTTTTTCTCCCATGAGCCAAAAGAATTTGGCTGACTTTAGATAGTGTATGCACTTTTGGCTTGTGTGGGTTAAGAGTGCCATTTGATGCTCCATTTCTGGCAATCAAATGTTTTAAGCCATCCCAGATGTCAGGGGTGCTCCTACTATGCAGTTGGAGGCCTCATGGCTCAAAACAACTGCCCTTCTCTCTCGTTGGAGTTAGAGGCAGTTGTGGCTGCCAAGTCTAGCCTCTTCTGAAAGCACCCACTTCCAGACCAATTATATAATACCAACATTACAGACAGACATTCTGACTTGATTTATCCTCTTACAGCAAACAGTGCAACATTTTTTAAAAAAAAACTCATTGTGAGTCCTTTTTTGTTGTTGATCTTGGAGAAGATGTATACATTGTCATAAATGCTTTCTTCATTTTTGTAAAATGTCAAATATTGGACAATGTGCAATTTTTGTATCATTGCATGTACTGGTGTTAGGAAGTCTCTCAATTAGGGGAATTTTAATTAGTTCAAATTGCTGAGAGGGGACCCTAACAACGCCCTTCATCAAGACCGTGTACCGTGGTGTATACCAAAGGTCACCAAGGAATCCCTAGAGATGCGACATGGGTACCAACTATGTCCAATTAAATGTCTAAAGTTTATTAAAGTAGAAACACACATACAGCAAGGGGACACACACATTAAATACTGGTGGAAAGTAAAGGGATGAATTCGGGAGATAGGTTGAGAGAGAGTCACCACTATGGGAGAGACGTTACCATAGAAGTCTTCTCCGGGGAAGTCCGATGCAGGTTTGGATGAATTCACGGCCACCGGAGCTTGGGGAAAGATGCCTGAGGGAGCTAAGATTAGAATTCAGACTGGCATGGACCACTCTGTAATCTGGTAATAGCACACTGAGGATCCCCAAACCCTAGGTTTTTATAGGCTGAATCTAGCCTGTAGCGATGAAATAAAGTGCAAAACAAAGGCTTGATTACCTGGGCTATTGTTAAGCCGAGGAGAAGAGAAGTTACAACAATGTGACTAGGTCTGGACACAGTCAGGTGGGCAAACAGATCAATGACTGGGTCATTAAGCTGATCACTGGCCCATCCGTTGTGAGGCCAAGGTTAATGTCTTACCTTTGGAAGCAGGGGCCATTCCTGTTTGGCAACTCCCAAGCTTCCTGTGGGGATTTTCCAAGTCTATTTTCTAGGGACCCTGCCTCCTCCCATGCAGGCTGACTACGTGTCCTCCTCGCTTTTGGGTTAATGGCAGCTCCTCTAGGGGGTCAGAGGTCAGTTTGGGGTGATAGTCCACTTATTCCAAAATTTTATTAAAATCCAAACTTGATAACACTGGTAAGAAAAGAATAATTGGGTGTGGGTGTGTGTATGTGTGTTTTTTATCAAGCAGTTTGTTCTGTTATGTTTTGTTTTGCTTTGCTGTGTATATACTTAGCTTTACAGAGGGAAAGAAATAAACTGTTTTAAATTGTATGTGTCTTATTTGTACTTTTAAACTGTTGCATGTTTTAATTAATGTGTTTCAATTGATGCTTTTAGTTGTTCCCTACCTCAATCCATGAGACAAGGAAGATAAGAAATTATTATTATTATTATTATTATTATTATTATTATTATTATTATTGAAAGTATATTTTGCACAAATGGTCTATTTGGCACAACAAAAATTGTGATTGGAGTTTTCTGTTGTGTCTACATTGCATAACTTTATGCATACTTAGCTAGGTTGCAGAGAACCTAAGGAACCCTGTTATTAAATTAGGAAGATGCATAATAGGGCACCAGCAATGTTCTGATGTGTATCAGTCTCTACCAATGTGCATTGGCACTACTTAGCCAGTATCCTGATCTACATTGGGTTCTGTCGTGCATTGGTCCCATTGTGCATCTGTCCCGTTGTGCATTGGGTCCCAATATACAATGGTCAATTTGTTGGCTCCCCTACCTAGTTATGTAACAGCAGTCCTTACTGAAAATGGATATTGCAAAACTGGTTAATTCTATTTCCCACAGATGCAAGTCCACTTATGAAGATATAAGTCCTTAAATTCTCACCTTGAATTACAATCTCATGCCAAAACTGAGATTCCCCCAAAAGGGCTGCAGAATCCTCAGGTTGCTGAGATGCCCAATTTCATTAAAAATCTCACCCACTATGAAATTTCGTCATAGCCTTACTTTTTTTCTGTCAATGGATTGGATTCAGATTCAGGCACAGGCATGTTGGCCAGCAGAAGCAGACCTCCCCACCCCTCCCTCCCTCCTATAATCTGAAAACATGTAGATGACTGGAGGACCCTGCAGAATGGAGTGAGCTGTGGCAAAGGAAGAAGATCCTCAAAATCAAGCAGAGATCAGTTCTATGAGGATATTCTTTCCATCTATGGAAGGCAGATCCAGGCTCTAACCCAATGAATCCTACACATATGATAATGTTTAATTTTATACATTATACTATCATGTTGTTTAAACTGGAAGTCTGGGGAAACTCTCACCTAGAAATTCTCCTTTGGGAAGATGACCTAAAATCTCCTCATACTCATCAGCCAGAATCCTATTGTGACATATGCACATATGTCCTATTTTGAATGGAGCACAAGGGGATATTCCATGTATGGGTCACTATGTAGGTTCAAGGGACCTTTTTTTTCAGACCCCCATGATTTGCACCTCCTCAAAGCAAGCCCAATGTCTCCATTTTCCTCTGAAGTCCCTCCCAAAATGGAGACACAAAGCAACACTGCATCACTTTTGGCCACCATTTTGAGAATGTCTGTAGGAGGACATGGAAGCATTTGGAAGTAGTACAGCTTTCCAGGATGCCTGGGGTGGTATTTTCTCATGTTACCACCTTCTGAGGTCTTTCTACATGATTTCGTGCCATAAATTGTGCAAAATGTGTTTAATGTGAAGTTGGAGGGCTACAGGACTGGTGGAGGACTTCAGGGGCCACCAGCGTCGGTTCCAGAGGCTGTATGTAGCCCTTTGCATGCCCCTGAGCTACTGTCTAGCTTCTTGAACCCTGTACAAAAACCATCACCGCTCCAGAAATTGCCAAGCACTGTAGGGGTACTTCTGTACAGGAGGGAGGGAGGAGGAAGAGAAGTGACCAGGCTGTAGAGACTGCCTTGATAATATGAAAAGGTAACCTACATTTGGGAGATATTATTGCTTTGTAGTTTGTGAGTGAGTTTATTTTTATTTATTTTTTTATTTTTGTTTCAATTTTCTGTTTCTGGACCCATGGCTGAATTAAGGTCACTTTCCAAACTTGAAATCTTAAGAACGTTGATTTCTCACTTCATGTTCTATTCAACGATACAATAGAAAATCGCTGGACTGG
This sequence comes from Sceloporus undulatus, assembly GCF_019175285.1. NCBI lineage: Eukaryota > Metazoa > Chordata > Lepidosauria > Squamata > Phrynosomatidae > Sceloporus > Sceloporus undulatus. The sequence goes on from NC_056523.1 coordinate 210,863,921, forward strand.
AAGACCCTTCTCTCTTTTCATACCTTTTGCAGTAAGTCAGTTATCTTCCCTGCCTTCCCTTTCATTCCATCACAAATATCTGGCAGGATGACAAGACCCTAAAAGGAGCCAGAGAGATCATTAATATGCGCAGGAAAGGAAAGTGCAATTAAAAATGGCAAAGATCACTCAGTAAATAAGTGCATCCTATAGAGAACAATTATTACAAAGACCTCTGGGCTTTCAACTAGAAACCACATCACTCTGAAATGGTTCGTGTGAGAGGCAGGAGGGGTGGACTTCCAAGCTTCCTGGTTGTGAGAAGAACAGGATCTGCTTCAGACTTCACTCTCTGTTACTTTAAATCAACCAAAGAATTGTGGCTTAGAACTGCCAGGCATGACATTCCAGAACCTTAAAGGAAAGATAATTCAGGGGTAGCCTTTCTGGCCATGCAGCAAAATACAACAAAATCCAAGATCCACAAAACAGTGATACCTTTATTGAACCAAGAAAAAAGAGCACAAAATACATCATGCGTGCTTTTGAAGGTCCACTGGCCTCTTCAATCTCCTTTCACACACACACACACACACACACACACACACACACACACACAAAGGATCCAGTAGATTGCTCAGTATAGGGACAGGAAAAGCTTGGATCTCAAGGCGAGTTACTTCTCTGTTGCTAATGAAGTTGAACATTGATTGCATGGATTTTATTGCTCTTTATTTCCCACAGGGACATAGCCAAGGGGGGGGGACATGGGGTCTGGACCCCCCTTCCATTAAATACAATGAATGGTGTGTGCTGGCGTGCCCATGCCTCATTATAATGGTAGCACTTAGTCTGGACCCCCCCTTCCCAAAATCCTGGCTACATCCCTGTTTCCCTGTCCCCTACCTCCAAAAAAACCTGTGTGTCTTCTACCTGCATTGATATTTCTCTAGACAAGTGATTCCCAAAGTGGGCCGTATCTCCCCCCCCCCAAAAAAAAAGCACTGGAAAGATCCAGGGGGGCAGTGAGGGGGAAAGGGGCACCAGGCGGGCATTCAGTCAAAGTACTGGTGCGCAAGAAAGACAAGGGAAAACAGCAGCCCTTAGAACCATGGTGAGGATGAAGGTTGCATGAAAATTCTTTTCAGGGTCCCTCAAAACCACACAGCCTTGCTGTTATCTTCATTTGGTTTCCTGGTTTTTAGATTTTATCAGCCTTCAAGGGTGACACAATGCCCCCTGCACTACACAGTTGAATATTCTTCTTTTAAGAAGAGGATGCAATGAGCTGTTCAGCAAGATCTTTCCTCCTGAAATGTGCTACCTACACTTTTTTCCCTGTTTGGGAGTAAATACAACTGCTACAAAGACACAAAAATTACAAACCCACACTTCTGAGCTGGGCGCATTGTTGTCCTCATTCAGCAGGCATAGGGAAGCATCATTTATCCCGCTGCCAATAGATATCGAACAAAAATGGGTGCTCCAGGAAGAACTTGTTTTGTCTTCTTACCATTTAAGAGGGAATAATTAAAAAATGAATCACTTCCTGAAATTTAAATCCACAGCAGCTTGAGAAACTGTGCAGCAAAGAACACAAACATCTCTCTCTGTAAATCTCCTGAATTCTTGGGGCTGCTTGAGAGGGGGGAAAAACTTTCAGATACTTCATGGAATTATTGTAGTGATGGCAATTTGCATTTTTATCCCACCTTCAGACTAAAAGTAGAGGTGAATGGAGCTAATGATGGGTTCCTCCAAATGTATTAGGCAGTTGCAGGATTTTATTGTTGTAGATCCTGTGTGGTAGTTTTTTTTTTTTTAATCTCACTGGATTTTTTGTTGTTTTCAAGTATTTATGGCATCTTCTGGCAACAGCTGCAACATTTTTCCCAATCATTAAGTGGGTTTCTTTTTAATTCCAGAACAAAAGAAGTCACTATTGCCTCCTTTTTTAAAAAAAATAATAATAAGTTGTACTGGTACCGTGCATCAGCACATCAATGAAATTGTATTTTTGCACTATAACTTTAACATAGTTATTAAAAAAACAACAACAGACAGTCAGAGAATGTGCCGTCCAAATCATAGGACCACCTCAGCAAAACTTGCCCCTCCAGTAGGGGAAAAAAACCTTTAAAATATTTGGAAGAGTCTTGCTGATGATCCAAGAAATCCTTACAAACAACTGCAGAAGATAATGGGAAAAGTAGACAGGAGCTTATGACAATTGGCAAATCCTGGCAAAACCCCAAAAGCTGTATCATGTACTTCTGTAGACCAATCCCAAAGAACTGAGCATTATATTTAAAAAAAAAAGTTTAAAAGAGTAAACATGATCATCATTATAATAAATGAAGCCATTTACAAGACCAAATTAAAAATCGAGCCCCTGTGAATTATTAGTTTGGCCAGGCGGAGGGTCTTTTGGATGAAGATCAATAGTGCTCAGAGGAAGGTGTTTTTGGATGAAGTCTCTATTGTACCAGGTTTACTGCCTCAGTCATGGAAATTTGTGAAGGAACTAGATAACACTGTCTTGTACTTTTAATCCCTAGTTTTTTCTCCAAAACTCAGGACTAGCCAAAGGCATGTAGCTGGAAAGAACAAAATGGTGCCACTCTCAATCCATGGTTCCAACTGAACTAGCAATTAAATTAAATCAATGTTTGTCAACACTCGTAGTGGAACCGCATCCTCCATCACTCCTGAAGGCAACTTATTGGATGCAGGGCAGGCCACTTGGCACACAGCTCCCTCTCCTTCAACATCTTATTTCTACCTCCCATTATCTGATACCTGAGGTTGCCACTCTGGGAAGGCTCTGCCACAGCTCCTTCTGCCTCTTTTTGAACCAGAGGAAAAATCTTTTGAGGCAGAAAATATGGAACAGGAGCCCAGTTGTCTTTTTATTATTAGCGCTTAGGAGCCCTCCATCTAGAAAAACAGAGAGAGAGAGAGAGAAAAACAAAGTCAGATCAAGGACTGAAGGTTCTAATCCCATTCAGAACAAGAGGATATCAAAACTTCTTGTATTGTAAAATGTAATATGACAAGTCTAGAATAAATACTTCCCCTTACCACCAACAAGTATGAATGCTCAGGACCGTGTCAGTGGCGAAGAACACATTTTGTATTACGATATTTGTAAGTCAATCCATGGAGTATCTTCAATAACCAAGATCTAAAACCTTGGAGTGCTGCCAATCAAATGGCAAAGTGTCAAAGTGCAACTGAGTCTGGAGAATGTAATTGCAGATATAGCAACATCAGTAAAACACTTCTACATCCTTCCAGAACCCTGAAATTTGAATGGGATAGCCATGGTAGCCTGTTGCAGCTAGCACAACAAAGAGACTTGTGAGATCCTGAAGGCTAAAACATTTATTAGGGCATTAGTTTTTGTGGAATACCACTCACTTCATCAACTGCATAAAGTGATATCCAGAATTTCAAGTATTTCTAGAAAACAAGTAAAAAATTATGTCTCCTATTCTAGGCATATAAAGACTGTTCATAAATTTTCTCATCTTTGAAAGGGCAACTCTAAAACATTTTTTTTAAAAAAAGGTCCACTATGAGATTTTTTCCCCTGAGTGAAAAGTCTTGTGCTTTGCTTTATATTGGGTTTTTTTTTTCTCTTTGCTTTTGTGGGGTTTTGCACAAAAAAGGATCACGTTTGGGTGCAAAAACATGGGTTTTTGTTTGTTTGTTTGTTTGTTTGTTTTGCAAAATGTTGTTTTGCACAAGTGCAATTTCCCCAGGGGAAAAAAGTTCATAAATGAAAAGAAAAATCAAAATATAAGCAAACACCCTCCCACACCACAATCTTGTCCGCAGGGGAAAAAAAAAACCTTTGCAAGTTTTAATTCTTGTCTGCAAGTTCCAAAGAAGGGAATATGTACCCAATTCTATGTTCCTTTCCCAGAAATAACTATAAATAGCTTTTGGAAATTATTTATTTAATTAATTAATTTATACCCTGTCTTTGGGGCTGTACAGACCGCACCTAAGGCCCTGCAACCGCCTCTGTCTTTGCTGGATCGAGGCCATGACAACTACATGCTGTACCCCTGATCTGATCTTTTTGCACCATGGAAAGGGCACCATAACCGCTGGTGTTGCAGGTTTTCAGTGCTCCTTTAGCACTGCATCATTTGGATGCAGTGCCAGAGTAGCACCATGACACCACCCTCTATATCAGGGGTAGGCAACCTGCAGCCCACGGGCCGGATGCGGCCCAGTGAGGCCTTGGGACCGGCCCCAGCCTGGTCCTACCCCCAATTGCCGCCAGGGACTTTGGCCTCTCGTGCACAGGGGCAATTGTCTATAGACGCCTCAAAAACATGCATTTATATTAATATTTTTTTAAAAATCAGCAAATTTTTTTGCGTGTCTTCCACTTTTTTAAAAAAAGTGTCCACCATTAGAACATGTTGTCCTACATTTGTCCTGGTTTATTTATTTATTTAAATGTTTTTAAAATTATTTAATTATTTATTTTTTGGCTTCGGCCCCCCAGTTGTCTGAGGGACAGCAACTCGGGCCCCGGCTCAAAAAGGTTGCCTACCCCTGCTCTATATGGTGCAGCATGCAGTGTCATGCTGGCATGGGGGCAGAGTCGGGGCATACGCTGTGCAGATGCCACAGCCCCACTCCACCCCCAGGCCATCGTTTATCGCTGGTCTGTACACCCTGTTTCTCCCAGAAAGGGACTCAAAGCAGCTTACTAAAAATGTAACACAGTCCAGCTAAAATTGTTCCTTACAAAGGTTATAAACAATTAAACAGGGAATTCATTTTTTAAAATAAACAAACATATAAAACATTATCATATGAGCCTCAGTCTAGCCACAATTGCATTAGTAAAAGAAAACAAACATATGAGTTTGGGAGCATTCAATTATCTCATATCTCTACAATAGTGCAAAGGTGCTGTTTTTGTTCTTGATGCCATTGGTCACTTCCACTCTCTTCCATTCTCCTCCTTAACCCCACCTTCCTGTCCTATGCCCTACTCATCGTGTGTTTTGTTTTTTAACACCCAGAGTTATACTAATGCAATTTGTAAAAGAAAAGACACAGGAAATAAAAGAACAGCCTACTTGGGAAGAGTGAGGGAGAGATACTGAGGAGCGTTACAGACGCGCCAAAGGGGCGTGCAAGGGTTGAAAAGGGGCATGATCGGGTTGAGAAAGGGTGTCACTTCCTGACGCCCCTCAACCCTAGTACAGACTGAGTCCATACAAAATGGTGGCCCACGTCCACACGGGGGCCACCATTTTGACGTCGCGGACGCATAGCGTCCGGATGTCGCACAGCAGAAGTGACGCCACGAGTGCGTGACTAGCACCTCATGTCACCACTTCCGGGGCCTAGAAAGAAGCGCCATTTCGGCACCTCTTTCTGGCTGCGCCTGGGAACCGCGCGGTTTGGCCGCTGCAGTTCCCGGATGTAGCAACCGGCGCCGGGGCAGACCACCCGTTTTGGGCGGTCTGTAATGCGCCTAACACCACATAACTGCCAGTATCAAAACTACCATGGATGAGATCTTTTGCACCTGTAGAGTAATGGAAAAGCAGCATAACTGGCAACACATTGATGGGTTTGCCCCATCAATGAGAAGGGATGCTCTAATAATGCTTTACAGGTACAGCAGTAACAAAAGAAAGACGATGTCATGTGATAATTATTTTCAAAGATGCTATTGTCCAACTTTAATTGCAGTTTAAAGGCCTCATGTAATCATGTCCATAGTTAGAACAGTTTAAAATACATTTTAAATAAATCAAAAGATAAAAGGACAAAACCACAACACACCACGTTCAGAACAACATCTCCCTCATAATTTAAACACCAAATCTTGTAGCACCTTTGAGACATTCTGTGACACTGAACCAAATGCAGAGATTGTGCATCAGACGAAAACGTCCAACTGCTTCAGTAGGGGAACTTAACAATGTATAAGACATCAACAATATTCCAGCTCTCAACTAGCATCACTGAAATGGTTCTGCAAACTCTCCATCAGGCTAACTGGCATAACATTTAAGCAATGGTGGAGCAAATAAAAAGTTTTAAAATCTGGCCAAATCTAATGGCTATTGTCTCTATAGTTGTGTGAAGACCAGTTTCTACAACTGATCTTCTCTCAGTAGACAAAAAGGTTGGTTGTAAGTCCACGATTTGTCTATTGCCTTGGTCAAATCACATCGGCTGAATTGTCTTGGGGACAGATCAAGAAGGCACATTTTATATCAGGAAAGCTGTAGACTAAATTTTATGCCCTCTTTTTTAGTCAACTGAAGCTGTATTACAAAGGGACCTTGTAGCACCTTTGAGACTAACAACTTCTGAAGTTGTAGCATAAGCATTTGTAGACTTTGGGCTGAAACAGACGACCCGGTAAAGCCAGCTTCTAGCTGCAGCCCCAGTCCATCCTAAACGGGGCAGCTCCAAGCTGCCCTGATAGCGTCCGTCTGTTTCGGCACATAGTCTACTTCCTCAGATTCATGAAGCCAAATTGTCAGTCTCCCTCATGGCAAACAACCTTGTCCAACATGATGCCTTCCAGATGTCCTTAACTACATGTCCATCATCTCCATCCAGCAATGATCATGTGGTCTGGGATGATAGGAGTTATAATCCAATAAATCTGGAAGGTTCTAGAACAGTAGATGCTACTACTACTTGACTACAAACCATGAAAGCTGTCTATGTATGCATAGTTTGTCTCCAGATGGTCCATTGTTCAACCCATTTGAATCATGAACGGGGCACAAGCCAGGCAAAGTTCACCAGCAAATAAATTCCTTTCATTCCTATGTCTAATTCCCTACCAATGAAATAAGTGAGATGTCCAAGGGAATTGTGCTGGTGGACTGCCAAGTATAAGGAAGGTTTGCAGTAGCAGCCAGAAAAACTGTTTGTGAAGAATGCAAGCTGTATTTAATAGCACTGCGTACATTACACTTGGTTGGAGATAAAGGGATATGTGATGTGGTGTGAGTGTGAGTGTGTGTGTATTCCTCCCCCCCCCCCTTTCCTCCTGCCAATGCAGTACTGGAAAGGAAATAAGATGGGTGTCGCACATTGCTTTTATTGAAGGGGCAGGAATCTACTGAGGAAGCAACCACTGGAACCTCCTATCTCTAATAATGTCTGTCAAGAGGCCGAAGTTTCAGTCCAATATAATGCACCTTATTTTATTTTTTTTTAAAGTACCACATCTACCCAACTGCATTGCTTACTTTCTGAAGCTAAGCCAGAGGGATGCACACAGTAAGATCTTTGTCTCATTTCAGGGAGGATGCAGGATAAAGATTCTGTGCCAGTAATCTTCCTTGGATTAATGGTTTCTCTTTTATCTGCTGTATTTCTGCTCAGATGTCTTTGCTCTGAATGAGTCAGTGGAATGCAAATGATGGGTACAGTCAGTCTGAAAATATTTAAATCTCGCTTTCCACTGCACTGCAGGTTTGCGCTATATATATATATGCTGAAGGAAGGGCAGATGAAAATTATAGATACAGCAATAATGCAAATAATAATAATAAGGTGGTGGTCCAAATGAAAATAGACTTGTTTTTCCTTTCCCTCTCCTCTTTTTGCTCCCTGCCCCCTCCCTCTATAACTCCACACTCCTTCATTTTATAAATAAGATCAACATTTAAATGCTCAGTATTACAGAGGGTGTGATGGAGCTGAATCTACAATGTTCCTTGCCTGAGATGCATACATTTGACAAGAACGCATCTGTTGAAATGGAAAGCTGATTTTATTTCAGCAGCAAAGCAACAAATCTTCATTACTCCATGAGTGTAGTTCTAGATATGGAATTGTTTTGTTGTTGTTTTTAATTCTAACAGAAGTAGCAGTTAGGTGGTGCAAGGTACCTAGGGCTGTGTTGTTGTTTTTGTTTGTCTGATGGGTTTGCATTTTCCTCCTTGTCTCTTTCCTTGATATGCTTCATGCTTTTCTCCTCTTTTGTTGCTTTGGCTTTTGTTTTGAGCAAGTTGCAGATTTTTAACCATTGGCTTGAGACAATTAATTGCTTTAGTGATTTGGGCTGCAATCCTATGCATGCTTACCCAAGAGTAAGTTTCACTGAACAGAGAGGGACTTACTTCTGAGTAAGCTTGCATTCTAAGGCTGCAGTCTTAAGCATTCTTACTTGAAAGTAAACCCAATTCAAAGCCAACAGGACTTATGACAGTGATACTCATTGCAATTGTCATAGGTAATGTGATATTCCAGCAGAAAAATCTAAGGTGTGAAAGGAACATATATGTACATCTTCTTGCAAGTCTTAAAGCCATGTCTGTTCAAAGATATGTATGCATTATTATTTTCTGTTTCTTTCAGCAACTACATGTAACACCACTCTACCTTCCAATTAAATAAGCCTGTTAGGATTTGGCTGTAAGAAACATCTTTCAGGCAGAAAGTGGGATGGGGTGGGATGGAGGAATGGCGTTTATATGCAAGAAGTTTGGTGTCCATTCATAGCAAACAAATCCAGTCCATTGTCTCAAGCACAGACCTATAATAAAATGCATTGGAGATGGGTGACAGCACTTCAGAGCACATGCTTTGCATAGGTTAAGCACCCAGTTTCCATTCTTGGCACTTTCATTTAAAAGATCTCATTTAGCAGTCGAGGCGGCCTCTTTGCTAGATGGACTGGATGGACTGAATATTGGATTGCATCAGTTTAAGGTGGTTTCCTGTGGTGAGGCAGAGGAAGAGCATCAGCACAGCATGGTGCAGAGAATTTGCTGGGGAAACTGTTATTTGGTATGGATAGGTTGCCCACTGCATCAGAATTTTACAGGCTTGACCAGAGTTCCTTCCACCTTGTATAAAGAGCCTGGAAAGTTACTTTAAAGCGAACAAGTAAAATAGCACATTGAAGCCATCCATAATTAAGCAGTAGTGGGATGATAGCCAACCACAGCATCATCCTACTACAGCTCACCTAGGGATGATTTCAGCATGTCACTGTATTCATTCGTAAAAGAACCTATCCAAGCTGTGCCCTGGTCCCCTCCTCTAATTTTGCCAGAATTAGAGGATATGAAGCCTGAGAGGAGAAAAACCCAGCCAAGCTGTGGTTACTACTCATGCAGACATATCAGCTGTCATAGGAGTGCATAAATGACATCACACAGAGTAGATGTATTGGTGTATTGTGTACAAGCTATGAATACTGGGTGTTCTGAATGCAAGTATTATTTAATTGTTCCCAAAATTAGGACTCAAAGCAGCTCACAGTTTAAAGGAATAATGCAATTTAAAACATACAATTTAAAACATGGTAAGCTCTGGTCTGAAAATCTTCTAGGTGAAAAGGAGGGACATCTAAGTCGGTAGTTCCATGAGCTCTTTTGGCTAGAAGCTGTCCTCCTTCATTGTGATCAATTTGTCTAATCCATTTTAAAATAGACCTATAGGAAAACATAATACAGTAGTACAGTATTTACAATAACTACTCTTAAAATAATCACAGACTTTCAGTGATAGTACAGTGAAAATAGTTCTTTGTAAATTTTTTGTAAGGTTCTTTTATATTTTCTCCCCAGGATTTTTTTTTTAACATTTCTTCAGGTGACCCACAAGAAAAGGGCACAATAGAATCTAAGAGACCAACAACTCATGTGCCCTTTCTGTCGAAGAAGGCCCTCAGACCTGCATACCTATGCATGATTCATTTAACTGGCAATTTCCATTTTGGGATTGGGTCTAAACTGCAGGCCTCACAACCACACCAGCTAGCCTAATTTTGGAAATGTTTGATTTCTTCCACTGCATCACCTTATTTTTCCTTGATTAAGAATTCTGGAAAACTCCCAAAACTTACACATCACACAGTTTGGTCTTAGTGAAGGTATTGACCTATTGCAGATTTTGGTTTTCTTTCCAATATAACGAGTGGCATCACTAAGGTTGGTGTCACCAGGCATGGGGGGAGGACTGCCGTACCCTCTCCCCAGTTGGCCACCCACCCAAACATTGCTGAGGGGGTCGCACCACATGGAAAAGCTGCAACCATGCTGGTCTCTGAAGGAACCACACCCCAGCAGCCATTGCTACTGAGGGGAGCGGTCTTGCAGCCTCCAGGAGGGTCTGGTGTGGCTGCAAGGTGAGTGGCACAGCTATTGGGTCTCACTCACCCAATAGCTGTGCGAGTCTCTGGATGTACTGTCCCACTGGGTGACATTAGGGATGTAGCCAAGGCAGGGTCCCTGGGGTCCGGACCCCCCCCTTCCGTTAGATTCAATGAATGGTGCATGCCACCGCGCCGCCACACCCAATCCCCATTATAATGGGGACACTTAGTCTGGACCCCCCCCTTCCCAATATCCAGGCTATGTCCCTGGTGACATGCCCCTGTGGAGTGTCACCCAGTATAGTCCACACACCCCACATTCTCCTAGTGACACCACTAAGTGTATAGCCATTTTTCCCCCTTTCAACTAGGGTTGCTAGAATGAAAACTGGAGGAGGCTCCTAAACTTTTAATGGTTGTATAGAAGAGAGAATTCTTGCAGGTGTCATTTGTCACCAACCAGGTGACAAGACACCCGCTGAAATTTCCTCTTCTACAAAACCATTAAAGGTCCTTGACCTCCCTCCTCCAGTTTTTGATCTGGCAACTCTATCCTCAGTTCCTATCTTTTCCTTTCCAATTCAGTTCATTTATTGTTTAGCGTATTTTATTTGTTCTTTCCATATATACATAAGGCTTAGCAGAGGATAGCTTTCAAATAATATTGTCTGCCATAGAACAATATTTAGAAGCAAGGAATGCAACAGAACTACTCTACTGGTGTGTGTTCAGCAAACATAAAATTAACCTTTAGGGTTCTATAAGGAGATGCATCAAACAGCAAGCAGTTTGTCACTGTTTGCCTGACATAGTCTGGTGTTGCTTGTATGAAACCAGAGGGTTGGGTGGGACACCTTGTTTTCTTGCTAAAGGACCTAGAAACATGAGCCAGCAGGAAAAATAAATTAGTCCAGCCATGCATTAGACAGAATTATTTTTATTTTAAAAAGGTGCTGACAATATTAAAGAACAATGATGAAAGAGACTAGCCTTGGTGTCATTTAATTGTCACTGTCACTGACGAAAAACATGGTGTTTTCCAGCACACTGAGATTTGTGATATATTCTAAATGGAATTCGTCTAGCAGAATATTCATTCTTCTATAAGCGTGTTAATGTCAGAGACCACCATTGCTCAGAGCCGTTAGCTAAGATAAAACCAAAAGAGCACTGGAAACAACATGGAGGGAGTTTCTGAGGATGTGCAGAGTACATGCGGTAGTATTTGAAACAGTTGACCGCAGGCAGGTCCTGAATTCTATTAGGGCTCAGAAAAGTTATCAATTTTGGACTATAATACCAAAGTTCTGATCTACTTTAAATTCAGCCAAGCTAGTCTGGGCTTTGTCTCTCCATCAACTGCTTGTCTATGTAAAAAGAGTGTGAGGTGTAGGGTGTGTGTGTGTGTGTGTTAGGGCAACCCATGGCCAGGCATTTTTCTTTGGAACATCACAGCCTCTCTGCATTGTCCCTGCTTGGGGGCAGATATTTTGGACAAAAGAGAGAATATTTGAATGTATAGATTGAAAACTCTAATGCCCCATGGCCTCAACTTCGAGGGTGACACCATCATCCACTAAGCAGGATGATAACAGTGTATTCTAAACTGCAACCTAGTGTACAGCTCGGTAAAGATGTTTTGCTCTAGATATATACTTTTGTTTGTTAATCAGTTTGTTAATGTATATATTAATATATATTATCATATTATATATATACATATTATATATTATAATAATATATTTCAATATATGTGTATGTGTTTTATAATATTAATAGTATATATTAATATATATACTGAAGTGATTATACTGAGAATATATATAGAAAGACAGAGAGAGAGCTGATTGCCAACCTGCAATGTGAAGTAGTAGAGCTTCATAAAGGGTTCTGCCAGACTGGCAGTTGTGCCAGTTTCTTCCACACCATTTCATTTCCCTTCTTGACACATCTCTGTTCACACTCTATCTTTTTGAAAAGGAGAATTAAATGGGTGGCAAGAACAGATTTCTTCTCCCACCATCAACATGCAACCCCTGCCACCCAGTGTTTTTATACAAGTTGCATAAAATTTTACTCTGTTTATACAGAAACATGGATTCCCAAACAACACAAACATTGTACTCAGTTTTCTAGCATGTATTTTCTGTCCATGGGGTCTTTGGCACAAGAATCAGTGTATTTTATGTAAAGTACACCTTGTCTGCTCCCCCAATGTTTTCTGCACAGGAAAACTGTTCATGTTAGTGAAAATGATTTTTACCCCCCAACAAAGTCTCAAAGCACAAAGCCTGCTTCAAAAGTGCCCTGAAATTATTCTATTCTCTCAGAGCTGGGAGAAAACTGCTGAAATTATTCTTTCTGTCAAGCAGGAAAGAAATAAGTGAAGGTTTACATGCTTATATTTACTGGCTATATTTCTTTCTCTTCTGAATTCAAGTGAAAGAAGATTTGGCAAGGGCCAATTCTCCCCTCCCGGCCTGCTATGAGTTATACCCTGAACTTGGAAACCCCAAATAACTCCTTTTTCCTCTGCTGTCCCTCTCAAAATGGTGGAGGTATCACTGCCTACCACCATATTGAGAGGGATGGCAGAGGAAAATGGAGGTAAAGATATTTCTGCTTTTTTCAGGGCTGGAATGTGGCATTTTTGCATTTTTACCCATGCATTTGAGAAGTTTTCTGCATGATTTGGAGGCCAAAAAATGCCTCCAAATCACACAATCTTTTTAAGGGAATTGGAGGCTTTGGAGAAAAGGTGAGAGGTCTTTGGATCCCACAAAAGTAGTTTCCAGTGACAACATCCAGCTGGTAGAATACAGTATATCCTTCCTTGCTTTAGACATTTTAAACAACTCAAAAGAAGGTATAGGGGCAAGGAAAGAGAAGGAACTGGGGTAAAAATATCCTGAGGATGAAGGATGGGACACAACCACAAGGACATGAATGAATGGATAAAATTTTATTATGGCAAATAGCTAGAAGAGATATGGACATGACAAGCCATGTGATAAGCGTACTATCATTTATTTTATTTTAAAAAATGATGTTTTGGGCAGAAACAAAATACTACGGAATACTGCAGAAAAGATGAAATAACCTGAAATATTGTGTGACTGGGGAAAAAACATTGTTTGGATTTTTTTAAAAGAGCAGGAAATACAGAAGCAAATATTGCCACCTCTGGTCACATTTGCGCCATGTGGAAGAGGCCAGAATTTCCACATGACCTCCTCTTTGTCTCCTAGATTCATCCTCAGATTGCTGGGGTGGAAATATGGATGAGTTTGAATAAGGCAGATCACTTGAATAAATCAGCATGCAAAAGGAACTCTGTACTGAATGAGGCGATCATACAAATAGCTGCTCTTGTTTCAGGCTGAGAATTAGAGTTCAGACCTACTTCCAAAGAAGGTATCACTTTTCTCAGTAAATTAAAAAATGTTTTCAAAAACCCAGTGGAACTAAATTATGATTTATGGCAAAAAAACAGATTGTCATGTCTTACGTCATTCTGTTCCTTAATAAGGAATGTGGGGAATTTGTCTGTTTTATCTGAAAAGGGGAAAACAAAACTTCCCCTTGAGCGTTCTTGTACTCCTTCTACAAGAAGCTTCAAATTTAAAAAATAATGGAAGCTCTAGGCAGCTTTGCAAAATGACTTTAGTGGTATTTATTGCTTTGATAGGGTCAGTGTTCGCGATGTGCATGTTGCCTTCTAAACATATGTTTCAGGCAAAGAATCAAAGCTAATTTCAGTGTGTGAAAAGCAAGCAGATTTCATTACCGATTGTGGCTCCCCTTCAAAATGATAAGGATGCAGGATATAGGCTCTCAAAACCGAGTGCCCAAATGGGAATTTATGATGTAGAACTTCAGTTTTATCATCCATGGACTTCAATACAGAAAAGGAGAATTTCTTGGCTTGCAGGAAATCTTGTAGTTAACTGGGAGCCCACCAATTCACTTCTCTCCATGCCTTCACCACACAAATTCCCCATCCAAGTACATCTTCTTCCCATAGCAAGTCCAAATCAATGGGGTAGTGGGGCGAAGACCCATAGGGCCAAAGCTCTAAGAAATTTTTATTAGCAGGGGTCTATGACAGCCAGCATGGTGATGTGGTCTGTGCATTGGACTATGACTTTGGAGACCAGGGTTCAAATCCCCACGTGGCCATGAAGAATCCACTGGGTGATCTTTGGCGAGTCATACTCTCTCAGCCTCAAAAGAAGACAGAGGCAAACCACCACCGCACAAATCTTGCTAAGAAAACCCCATGATAGGGTCACCATAAGTCAGAAATGAACTGATGGCACACAACAACAACAACAACAACAACAACAGCAGCAGCAGCAGCAGCAGCAGCAGCAACATGACTGCCAACATCCTCAACTTCCCTTGTTCTCTTAGCTAAAATCCTGCTAGTACAGGGAAGGAGTGGGAAGGTGGATTTATTATGCACTAATCTAAATCCCTAAAGGTACCAGATCTCTTCTGATCTTGGAAGCTAAGCAGGATCATCCCTGGCTAGTATTTGGATGGGTGACTGCCAGGGAATCCCAGTTGCTTTAGGCTACATTTCAGAGTTGGCAAAACCACTTCTGAGTATTCCTTTCCTAAGAAAACTCTATGAACTTCATGGGGTCACAATACATTGACTGGCGACTTGAAGGCACATACACATGCATCCCTTGTATAATGTAAAATATATAGAAGGCTTGTCTTTTTGATCTGGGAATTAAGATCCATTATCTTTACCAAAGAGCTGCCCATATAGTGGATATAGAAACTACTACAAAAGGTTTTGAGAGCCAGAGTGGTGTAGTGGTTTGAGTCTTGGACTACGACTCTGGAGACCAGAGTCCAAATCCCAGCTTGGCTATGTAAACCCATGGGTGCTCTTGGACAAGTCACATTCTCTCAGTCTTAGAGGATGGCAATGGCAAACCCCATCTAAAGAAACCTGCCAAGAAAATTCTGTGATAGGTTCACCTTAGCACTGTCATAAGTCAGAAATGACTTGAAGGCACACAACAACAACAGAACAGATTTACTGACATTAGGAATGGGAATAATATTCATTTACGGCACTCTGTTGGTGCAACATTTGGACATGCTTTGCCAAAGGAGCGCCAAAAAGCTGCCACCATGGCAGCAAGGGCACCTTTTTGCCAGTGCTAAAAGGAGAGGCATTTTGCTGCACTTTTTTTACACTGGCAATGCACCTGATCGGGGCCGTGGCATGCAGCTGCCATGGCCCCAATCTGGCGAGAAAAGGGGCGGCAGGACATCGCTCCAAAGGGGTGGTCTGTTTTGCCCCTTAGTTACTGTTTACATCCTGGTTAATACAGAGCTGCCTGAATTTTTAGACTTTCCCAGAGGTTGCTTATAGAGGCTGTGAGTGTGAGTGTCAGTATTTCAAGATTTACCACTGCACCACTGGTTAAGACAAGAAATGGCCACTAGCACAAAACCTCCAGGCATCTGTTTCAATGGGTATGACTATGCCTCACATTTCCACCCCATTATATTCCATCCCTACAGAGGTACCAGGAAAACTCAATTTGAATTTCAACCAGAAAGTGCAATAAAGTCCCATGATAAAAGTTCTCCCTTTTATGAGGATTCTTCCTGTATATTATTCTGACACATCTTGGTCCCAACTGCAAGAAGCCATCTGCACTAATAATTCTCTCATTAAATAGATAGTAATATGACTTAAACAGCTGCGGAGTTACTAAAGAAGTAGAAAGGATATATGTAGCATTATGAATCCTGCAGCCATTTGGCTAATTGATGTAAGACTAGCGGGGGCCAAGGGGAGGGAGGTTGTCTTGTAGACTTTTTTTTTTCCAGGAGAGACATCATAATATCATTCATTGCTGCAAGCTTGCAGCATCTACAAAGTAAAGCAACCAGCACCAAAATCATTATTTGGAGCTAGCAAAATATCACCCAAAAGTAGAAAACTCTATGTATTCTTTTACTTTGAGATTCACACCACACTCTTCAAATGACTGGGGAAGCTGACCTTAAAATGGCGTGAGAAAGGGGAGCAGAATAAAAATGTACATCAGGACAAACTAGAAACAGCAAATCTATACAAGCAGCATTAAGATGACAGAGAATGAAATAAAACATCACAAATTTAAAAGTCTAGAGAAAATTAAGAAGATCTTTGTGGCCTGGTGCCAGAAAGACATCCATCTAGGTGACAGCCAGACCACTCTGGGAAGAATGTTACAAAGCTGGGATGCCACCTCTGAAGATGATTTTTCCCTGATCAACCACCTATCCATGCATCCAACAGTGGAGAGAAGCCTGGAAAAGATCTACACTTTGCTACCAAAGAGCATAGCCCTGCTGTGATTTTTCAGCAACCATCTCTCTTCCTAGAATCTCCAGTTTTTCTGGAGAGGTATGGAAAGGGAATTATAGTTGCCAGTTCAGGACCATCCCAGGCCCTGAGGTTACCAGGCCAAACCCTTAAGACCTATTGGTAGCTCCTTATAATATGGAGCCCTAGTGGCGCAGTGGTTAAATGCCTATACTGCAGCCACTCACTCACAAACCATAAGGTTGCGAGTTCAGCTCAAGCTCAACTCAGTCTGGCATCTTTCTGAGGTTGCTAAAATGAGTACTCAGATTGTTGGGAGAAATTAGTTTACACTTTGTAAACTGCTTAGGGAGTGCTCAAGTGCACTGATAAGCAGCATAGAAATGTACTTGCTATTGCTATTGCTAATGTCGTTAGGTGTTATGCAGTAAGTGGTACCAACCAACAGTTGCTCACACCATTTAAATCCAGAGACATAAAACATATTTTTCTGCTCAGAAATTAACACAGAAATGTGAACTAAAGGGTCTTTTCCCAGATCAAGGTGAAATGTGGAGATTATACTTAATCTAACCAGAAAGTGGATGCAGAGCAGAGTAGAGTGTAAGCCTTGTGGTACATCAACTAGGGAAGGAGGAAAGTAATTCAGTAAAAACATAGACTGCTGAGAGTGTTGACAAGTGGCAGCAACAAATCAATTAATCCTTGCAAATTGGAGCAAGATGGTGCTCTGCCATCTGAGCTGGAGATCTGCACACAGACCTTTCGTCTTGCCCAGAGGTGAGCCTCCCAAAACTGAAGAATTTGCATGCTTGTCTCCCAGCTAAAGGGGACCCATGAAAACTGGAGACTTAAGACCAGGCCCTGAGATCGGGAATTGTGCAGCCCTCCAAATGGTGCTAACTGCAACTCCCAGTGGACTTAGCCATCAGGGCCAGTGGGAAGGATTTCTGGGAACTGCAGTTCAACCACAGCTGGGAGCCTCCCTTGCCTTAGCACAAAGCTAGAAGTCAGATATGCATTGACTATCCTCATTTTGTATATAAGACAGGGGAAGTTCAATCCTGCACTCCTGAAATAGCCATGACATATCTAGAAATATATGTATAAATATCTGTCTACAACACATGCTATTTGAACTGGCTCAGCCTGCACACTGGTTTGACTTGTAAATTACATTAATGCTTGTGAGCATCCAGTGAGTGTCAGTTTTTTTCTAATGTGGATGTACATCCAAAGTTTGCACTTAAAGTAGGGATGGAAAGAATATTGGGAAATGGTTGGGAAATGTTTTTTTTTTAAAAAAGATTCTCAAGTGAGGAAAACCTGACAAGGAGAATCATAGAGAAGGAAGAACCTTTGTAATTTGTGGCTTATTCTGCACAAAAAAATGCAGAGAGGTTTGTTTCTCTTTTATTGTTGATTTTTTTTGCACAGAAAGGAAACTTCCTGCACAAAAAACTACATTTTCTGTTCAGACAACAACGTTACTGCTCTTTTGTGTGCAGAAAACCTGCTTCCCCCATTGGAAACCCATTTTTGTGCAGAAAATCCCAGTCTGTGAATAGACTGCAAAACTGCAGTTTTCAATTAATTTCTCAAAGCATGGAGGAAAATGGTAAAATTATTTGTTCTTTGCTGAGACAATGAAATTCATAATTCTATTTTTTATTAATTTCTTTTATTTTTTGCTTTTGCACGTGTTACTTATAGCAGAAAAGCTTATGTCCAAAAAGCACCCAAGTTGCCACTTCATTTCCTTGATCTTAAGGGAAGCCTCTCACCAAATGTGGCACTTGAGCACAGAGCTTGTTCCCACTTAGGATTTGATACGAATTAAAATAAAACGTTTTTAATAAAATCGAATTAAAATAATACAGTTGTTATCCCGCTTTCAGAATCGCTTTATTCATCGTTCCCATCTGCTTATTTAAATCGAATTTTTTACTTGCAAGCGTTCATTAAGCGTTCTCACTTGGCATGAAATCGGTGTTAAAATAAAGCGACTCTTCTCCTCCATACCTTATTTGGAGTTGTCAATCAATAGTACGTCAGAATGACGTAACGTTAACCCGGATTATTTGGAAGCGATTTAACTTTCGTCAGCGTTTCCATTTCATTGACCGTTTGTGAAATGATGTATTTTTGGCGGGTTTTTTTTTAAATGAACCAATCAAGGCACTTAAACGATCAAACGTCATAAGCGCTGTCAGCCTTATATACATTTTCCCTCCGAATTTAGTAGGAAACCAAAGCTCTCCCCAGAGGAACTATGGGATAGGTTTTCCAGGGCAGCATCCCCACTTCATGTCTCCTAAGACAGCCAGGCAGAAATCAATGGGGGATGCTTCTGGCAATGCGAATTTAGTAGGAAACCAAAGCTCTCTCCAGAGGAACTATGGGATAGGTTTTCCAGGGCAGCATCCCCGCTTCATGTCTCCTAAGAGAGCCCGGCAGAAATCAATGGGGGATGCTTCTGGCAATGCGAATTTAGTAGGAAACCAAAGCTCTCTCCAGAGGAACTATGGGATAGGTTTTCCAGGGCAGCATCCCTGCTTCATGCCTCCTAAGACAGCCAGGCAGAATCCCTTCAGAGAGCATAGAGATCAATGAAGGAGGCTGCTGGAAAAGCAGGGAGGGAGCACTCTTCCCAAAGATTCTCTTTCCAGGGTTGGAGGAGAAGGCAGATTCCGTTTGAGAAAGAGAGGGAGAAAGGCTCTATCCCCCCCCCCCC
>NC_056523.1:210883181-210894748 GCF_019175285.1 Sceloporus undulatus
CCCCCCCCCCCCATTGATCAGAGCCCTTCCCTGTCTGGGCGAGATCAGATGCCTCCTCGCGAGGAGCCTTCCCTTCCCTGCCTGGGCGAGATCAGAGCCCAAGCGGGCAGGGAATGCCTCTTTGAGAGGAGCCTTCCCTTCCTGCCTCTCCTCCGTTAGAAATGGGCTCTCCCCACACAGAGGGGAGGTTGCAATCCACCGGGAGAAGCCTTGTAGTCCTTTGCAGATGCAGGCGCTTGAGCAGCCGGGACTTCAGGCGCTTAAAGCGCTGAAGAGATTAAGCGCCTGTAAACCATTAAAATAAAAAATAAAAATAATCCTTATCTCTTATTGAAAGACCACAGCGGACAAAGGGGTGAGGGAAGAAAAAATGGCGACAGCCACGACGGATGGGGACAGAAAGGGCAACTCCCCCAATGACAGCCCCCATCGCAGTCAGCTCCTCCCATCCTTCTAGCCCGATTCCAATGCTATCGTTCTCATCTAAATACTCCGGTTCCTAACTCGAATCAAGGGAAAAACACTAGGTAGGACCCTAGTGTTTTTTTAACACGCGTTAAATGAGGAAAACACGGATTTAAATTTTATCCCGCTTCTGGATTCGATTTCTAGTGGGGACGATTCCGGGTTGCTAGGTTTAAATCGGATCCTAATATGAACGCCACTCCTTGGATTCGATTCAGAACGCGGGGATCACACTTTCATTTAGTCTTTTATTGCTATCAATGAATCAAAGTTTGTTGCTGATCATACCATCCACAGTATTTTTCAAATCACCGTTTCTTGGAGGTTTTGCTTCAGGTCTCTTGATACATGAATCTGTTTGTTCATGCCCTATTGGCAGGTGAGCCCATAGCTGGTAATGCTATGGGTTTTTTGAGGGGTGGGGGATTACATATCCTCCAACTGTCCCGATTTCTCAGGGACAACCTCAGTTAATATTCTGCTGTCCCACTTTTTCAACTGCCTTTAAAACAGCCTTTCTCCTCCTTTCTCCTCCTCCCACATTCCCCCTTTGTCCTTGGCTTACTTCAACTGCTGCAAAGTAAGTTCAAAATACACAAGTATTTTGCACTCAACCAACTCAGTAGGAGGAAAGGGAGAGGAGGAAACAAAGTCTTGCCCTTCCTTAACTCAGCATATAAATAATGGGGTTTAAATAGTGGTTTTGTGTGTTCCTCCTCATTAGTAACTTTTGTCTCTTGTTGCACAACCACACCTTTTTGACCACACTCTGAAGAGGGCTCAGCCACATATGTCCAAATTTTAATCTGTAAAATATTGGCGATTATGGGATTGCAGAATGTCTTAAACAGAGCTAACACCCTCTTACGGTTGGAACATCCTCAGTTTGTTACAAGAGGGTGTTGTACATATCTACAATGAGAACTGCACAGCCATCTAGAAATTGTTGGACAGTGTCTCCCAGCATTCTTCTCCAATGACCAGTCTGACTGGGGCTCTTGGGACCTGCAATCCAGCCACCTCTGAAGGGCTGCACAATTCCCACCTGAATCAGGCATCTTCTCCAATTACATGTAAGAGAAGTGAAGCTTGAAAATCATTTTATCTACTCCTGAGGCTAACATATAGATCTGAAAGCTCCACATTTCTGCAACTAGAGACAATTGGGTGGGTGAGGGAAGGGGGTACATAACTTCATTGCAAAGCATCACTCCAGTTTCTCTGTGCAACTGCTTTTCTTCAGTTTTACTTTCCAGAACTCACTGTGAGCCAAGTGCTGCTTTCTGACACATTCAGGAATCTCATCAGCCTTCAAACATTTCCAGCATCAGCAGCCAAGGAAAGATGATTAACTAAAAATATATATTAATTATTGATTAAGTAGTATATCAACTTTGCTATTGTTATGTGTTTTCAAATCCACTCTGATTTATAGCAACCCTATCCTAGGATTTTCTTGGCAAGATTTATGCAGCAGAGGCTTGCCATTACCTTCCTCTGATGCTGAAAGAATATGACTTCCCAAGGTCACCTGGTGGGCTTCCACAGCTGAATAGGGATCTGGACCCTGCCTCTATCTTAGTCCATCACTCAAACAAGTATATCACACTTGGGGTTGGGGAACGTGATTGGAGCGGAACGAAAGGGGTGGGAAGGGAATGGAACGGGGAAAGAATGCATATTACCACACAGGAGGGGCTCACCATTAATATCAATGGGGCGCGGACCTGTGGCAAGTATCGCACATGCACACATCCCATTCAAGCCTATGGGTCTTGAATATGCACGAGTTTTGGAACTCGCAGGAGGGTCTGGAACGGATTCTCCCTCCCCTGAGTTCCAAGGACCAACTGTATTCTTTTATTGAAGATTATTGGATTTGTAATTGCTTTTAGTCAAATATAATACAATGACTTGTTTAAAACACGCACGCACACACACACACACACACACACAACTGGGCAACATCTTTATTAAGAGCATGCCACAAAAGTCTGCAAGGTTTTGCTTTCTCTAAAGGACATCATTGGGATAGGTGCTACAGAAATTAAGTGTTGGGGGAAAACAAACTGGTAAATCCCCAAACTGGGCCACTTGTTATAATCGCTATGGGATCTGCAGTCAAGCTCAGCCCCCAAAGAGATTGCAGACTGAATACAACACTGGCAAGTATGCAGGTAGCAATCATACCTAGCAACTTATGTGTGGGATGGAGAGGATTTGAACATGAAGATGAATTGTGAATTTAAATGTCCTGCAGCTTTGCAAGTCTATCCATTGTCTCCTGAACCAGCTTGAGCTTGAGTGGCAATGGAAACAAGAGCAGGGCAGGAATGAATTGCCCCTCTACATCTGTGGCAGTCTGCACTGCAAGTGAAAATTACTTGGAAATGAGACCTGTAAGTAATTTGGGGGTTCACTTCTGGTTTGTACTTCTGGGAGTGGTGTTTTAACACCTTTAACACATTGTTCTGCTTTTGGAGCGTTCTGGAGGTCTCAAGTGTCCATACTCTGGGTTAGAGAGATGCAGTGCTTGAAAGCAAAGAGAAAGGGGAGCATAATACACTACTGTGGCATTTTCACCAGGACGAGAACATCAAGGCTCCTAGTTGTCCCAGGGACTACACATGGGTGTATGTTACACTTTTCCCTGTGCCATCTGTGTTTTTGTGATAGTTCCCACCATAGAACTGAATTCTAGTTTCCCCTGGGATGTACTTACTTTTGTTAAAGATTTCTTAGAAACAACAATAGTGATAGGGTTAAGTAGCTTCCAGTGACTCACAGTCTCCTCATCTCTTATCCACCTATCCATGATCTGGGATGCAAACTGAGACTCTTCAGGATATTTCTACCTATTCTTTTCCCACCTCGCTATTCCCTCACCTCTGACAAAGGTGAAACTAGCTTAGAATTAGTGGTTCATGTGCAGATGAAACGGTCAAGAATTTACATCCTAAAGTCAGTTGCCTCATGACACATTTGCCCCATCTAGAGTATCTACATTTTTAGTTAGTACCAACGGCCATTTATGGTGGTTGACAAGAAAGATGGTTTACCACTGGCTTCCATGTGTCCTTGTGAGATCATAAAGGCCACATGGCAACTGAAGATGTACAGTAGGGTTGACAAAAGGGATAAATGGAAAAGAACAAAAAAATGTCCATAGTCATTCTTCCAGTTCAATCAGTAGCTGTGCTGCTTAAGCAGCTGAATAGCAATCAATGGGTTAGTATTCAGACCAAGTTTAAATCGTACAGAAGATCTACGAGAATGTTGTGTATAATGAATGAACCGCTCTTACTCCTTTGGTTTTCCATCTCAGAATTAATCAGATTAGTTTTCTATGCAGCAAAAATCAGTTGGGGATTTTTTAAAAAGGAAATATATTTACCCCTCTCCTCCCACATAGACACACATACACACACAGACACACACACTTCTGCATTGATTTCCCTGGTGGTTTCAGCCCAACAATAACCAGCAACACTCACATACTGCAAGAGACAATGCCAGCGATGGCTTTGTCTCTTGTTGGGAGTGACAGCAAAGTTTCTTCATCCTCCAAAACATCCCCCCCCCCCACACACACACCACATCTCCTGCTTTAAAGATCTCACACAATACTCACAGGGCTATACCATCTGCTGAAGCATTGAAGAAATGATAATCATCAGGCCCCTAAAAAGCTGTAACTGCAACATCTATAAATAAGATAATGTCAAAATGCTGAGCGGTGCATGTTTGTATTGTGGGATGTTTCCCCCTTGCTCCCCCCACCCACATACTTTTCCATTTCAAATACATTTCTTGAAGGCTTGAGAACAGAGCTGAACTGAAATACCAGAGAGGGAGCTGAAAGCCATTCCAGAACCTACAAATGAGAGGAACGGTAGGCTGACACATTATTGACTGAGGCAGGATAAAAGAGGAAGCAATTCAACTCTTACATCTATTTCGCTTTGGTGCAATGAAGCGAGATCAAAGGCTTAGTCTCACATTAACCCAGAATAATACATACTCTATATAAATGATGCAAAGAAAAGGACACATTCCCAAGACGTGACAATCCCATCAAATGCCCCTCTGCAAAGTTCAGGTCAAGGTAGATTTTCTGCATACTGGAGCTGGGGATTTTTTTTTTCCACATTGGGTTTAAAGTACTTGAGTGCACCTTCCTAATTATGTGCAGATGGAGGCCACTCTCAACTCAAATATTATCTACAATGCTATTGAAATTCGGTGATGAATGTAAGAGATGAGAGCTTGCTTTTGCTTGCTAGTTTAATAGCTCTTCGGTTGCTTCATAGAGCACCATCTTCTCAAAAGAGAGCAGGGACATGATTGACTGAATGTGTGCTTATATCTGAATATACAGTACACTGAAATATTTTCACTAGTATTCAAAGAAACAAAAACATTTTCCTGGTCTCATCAGCCTCCCCCAGAAAAAAAACCAGTAATTTTAAATCATTATTACTTTATTTTGAAAGTATTAATATCTCACGTATTCCAGTTACCTCAGATGGCGAACAAACCACTGGAAAACAATACAAGAAAGAATTAAACAGGCAAGAACAAGTGAAATGAGACATTAGTTTAAAATCCAGAGTAAAGAGGGCAAACAGTAAATTTTAAGGAGGCCAAATATCATACAACACCATTAGAGCCTCTAGAATCTTATGGTATAGACTAGAGGCTGAGAGGGCTGCATTTGGGACATTTTGAGGCAAAATATATACATATGTTTTACACACACATACATATCTTGTTTCAAAATATATACATTTTTTATTTATTTTTTCAGAGAATTTCATTTTGATCTCCAAAATCTCCTGGGGTTCTCTGAACATTTGGAAAAACCCTCTACAACCCCAAAAATATTTTTTGGGCCAAAGCATTAAGCCTCTGGGACCCTTGGGGCCACAGTTGTTTGTGGGGGCACATGTAGTCTACCCCAGTCTAGACCCTATGGGATGGAAGTGTAGAAAGGTACAGTCGTGTTTGCACAAGAGACTATGTGCCTCTGGGGCTAACAGATAGTTAGAGTTCCTGCTGCATTCCCTCTTTGTCTCATCTGTTGTGTTCTTTACTTGTCTATGGCGTTTTACAGACCGCTCAAAAGAGCTTCTTTTTCCGGCGCCGTTGTGACATCGCAAGGCACCAATGGCACCCTTGCGGCATCACAAGGGCACCAAGATGTGCGGATACTAAGCGTCCGTCACGTTAAAATGGCGGCACCCATCTGTATAGGGCGCTGCCATTTTGACGCCCTCATTACGTGAGAGGGGCAAGGCGCATCAGGAAGCGCTGCCCCTTGTGCGCAACAACGGCGCCCCATAGGGCTCGTTGGGAACAGGCCAATATTCTGATACTCTCAAGCTTGATTTCATCTTCTCCAACTCGCCTTTTCTGTCATTCTCTCTTTAAGTCACGTAGCCAGAGGTAGCAGACCCCAACATCATACCTTCCATCATTTCTCAGATGAAAAACAACAGATTAGGGAAATCAGGATACAATGAGTTTTGCTGCTTCAAATTTTCACTGCAACACAGAAGGGTCGACAGTTAAATAATAATAATTGATTGATTTATATCCTGCCCAATCACAGAGAATCTGGGCAGGTTACAGCAATAAAAAATACAATTAAAAAATACAAACAGATTCAAAATAATCCCTTTCTCGACCCCTCATCCCTGTGCTAGAACATCAATATTAATAAACAATATTAAACATTAAAATACAAATGGCTAAAATTGGAGGGAAATTTGGTGGACAGATAGACGCACAACTAACGGTCACATGCAACCCTTATCAACCCTTTTGGCGCTGCAAGTGCAGGAAACCTCTGTCTTAGAGATCGGCTTGAAAAAATATTATGTGTGTGTGTGTGGTATCAACATTTGCATCATTTTTTTCCCTCCTGGATCAATATCCAGCTGTGGTCAAGCCAGGAAGAAAAGTCTTTTGCTGGGGGATTGTTTTTCCCATGTCAAAATCTAGGATGCAATTATGGGGGAAACATTTGTTCTCACATACGAGTTCTGCATAATGAGATCTCTTTTGCTACACTACTTTTCCATATCCCCAGTTCAAGATATATATAGCCATCTGCAGTAAGGGTCAAACACACTTTTTCTCAATGACTTTCAGAGTCGGCTGCTAACTCCCTGATACAAAACAGATCTTGGCCGTTGCCTTTCTAGCTATGGCACCTATAAAACGATACATGCACTAAAGAGAAAACAAAGCCCATTTTGCTTTGAGAGAAAATGGTAGGGACTTGGAAATGTCACTTGGCACACCAGCCTTTAAACTAAAGGACTCCTAAAATGTGTCATTGGTTCAAAGCTGACAAAGCCAAGCCTCTCCGGCAAGTTCCTGCCATGAGCCACTTGTGTGGTGGCCGAACAGCCCCTCTCATTTGTTCCCTCGGTGTTACAGATGCTGCTTTCTAGTGCAGGTTTCCTTTTGCAGTTGCTGCTCTCGCCTCCTCCCACAAGAAAGAGAAGTCTTTTGATAGCTCTCTTCTCCAGATCCTTTTTGCTGAAAAGCTCACAAGGCAGAGGAGGGAAGGAGGGAGGGACACACAACTCAGACTGATTCAGTTAGCAACCCTAGTCATATCTCCAGCCCCACTAAACTAGTGTCTTCCAATCTTTTGAATTCCAGGCAAACAAGGGTTTTCCCTCTTGAATTAAGATTAGAAACACATTTCACTTTTAAATATATACTGTCTCAATCAGTTCTCTAAATGGAAGTAGGCAACCTCCTTGAAACTACAAGGTAGACCTTTAATATTAGACACACAGCCCATTCACACCACAGAATTATTCCACTTTAACTGTCATGGTTCTGTCTGGTGGCATCCTGGGATTTGCAATTTAAGGAGGAGCATTTAAACTTTTCAGCCAGACAGCTCTTGCAAGGCCCAGGATTCCACAGGATAACAGTTAAAATGGAATCACAGTGCTATAATTGTGTAATCTTATAAATAAATAACTATAATAATAAATAATAATAATAAATAAAACTTTTATTTATATCCTGCTCTTCTGTAGCAAGATAATCAGAGCGGCTAAATAAATAATCAACTTCAGTTGATATGCCAACTGCAGCCCTTTCTGGGCCAAAGGGACCTTGAAACTGTGGTACATGCTCTGGTAACCTCTCAATTAGATTTCTGTAATGCGCTCTACATGGGGATACCCTTGTACCAAGTCCAGAAGCTTCAGTTAGTACAAAATATGGCAGCCAGATTGGTCACCGGTGCGTCCAGGTTTGACCATATAACACTTATCTTGAAAGATCTTCACTGGCTGCCCATTCGCTTCCGAGCGCAATACAAGGTGTTGGTCACTACCTATAAAGCCCTCCATGGCTTGGGCCCAAGTTACTTGAGGGACTGCATCTCCCCATATGATCCACCCCACACACTCAGAACATCTGGGAAGAACTTACTGGTAATTCCACCTTCCAAATATGTTGCCACATCCCAGATGGCCTTTTCAGTGGTGGCCCCACAGATGTGGAATGATCTACCTGAGGAGCTCCGTCTGACAACCCCCCTAGAAACATTCAAAAAGAGGCTTAAAACTCTTCTTTTTTGTCAAGCCCTCCCCTTGAAGAATGAAGTTATCTACCCTGTTGCCATCGATTCCCTGCTTACCCTTGAAGGCGAATGATTGTGCTTAGAGTTCTGTAATTGTGTGGTTTTATTATGGGATTTTATCCTTTTGTGAAATGTCTGTATGGTTTTAATTGTCTGTACACCGCTTTGATCTGTGGAAAAGCGGTATATAAATAAAATTTATTATTATTATTATCTGTGCTGCTGGTCCGATGGGTTCTGACTGGGCATGGATTCCTATCTCATTCTTATGCTGCAAAAAAAGGTAAGGAGTCTGCAGTTCCCCTTTTCCTGGTAAAGAGGGAAGGGAAAGGAATCTTCAACATTTTGCAGAGGCTGGAAGTAGCACATGAAAAGTAATGATGTTACATCTCATAGGTTTTTAGAGGGTAATCTCAGCCTCAGAGGAAGGGAATGGCAAACCTCCTCTGAACAAACCTTGCCAAGAAAACCTCATGATAGGTTCACCTTAAAGTTACCATCAGTCAGAAACAACTCGAAGGAGCACACCACCACCACATCCTTATTGTTGCAAAGTGACATTGGCAATGTTGTTCCATTTTTAGTTTGGTGTATAAAGTCTAAAAATTGCTTTGGGAGCATTGGGGGGAATGTGGTGCCATTCTGTTTTTTCAAGTATATTTTTCTTTTTAAAAATCCCAAAGCATTACTAACAAACTATTCATAGATTAACATATTACTTCTTAAAATGTTGTGGCTAACACTGTGTTAATTTTATTTTAAAAAGAAAACCTAACAAAACAATGTTTTGCATGTGGTTCATCTGACAATTTGTTAAAAATCCTCAAACTTTTACAAATATATTTATTTGTCTGTTTGTTTGTTTGTTTGTTTGTTTGGAAAACAAGGATCTGAAGAAAACAGAAGGATGTCCCTCCATCTCTCTACCCACTAAGATAATCTTGGAGGAAGATTCTAGAGGTGGATAGATCACATCACTGTTTCTGGTCCACATATCAATTCCATCTGCTCATTCATAAATCTACTTCATTGCATTCCATTATATATTCCATTAGCAACTAAAATAGCAATAGCAATAGCAAATACATTTCTATACCGCTTATCAGTGCACTTAAGCATCCCTAAGCGGTTTACAGTGTATACGCTAATTGCCCCCAACAATCTGGGTACTCATTTTATCGATCGATGGAAGGATGCAAGGCTAGGTGGATCTTGGAGTCCTTGGGATTGAACTCACAACCTTTTGGCTGCGAATGGCTGCAGTATCAGCATTTAACCCCTGCACCACCAGGCTCTTTCAATTAAAATAGTGATATTTTGTTGCATTAACACAATATATGAATGCAACAAGCTTATGATACAAAACATATTCTTCTTCCCTCCATCTTATCATAGCCTCCCTACTTACAAGGGAGGCAATACTACAGGCCAGCACTTGAACTATGAAATCTGCTTGCTCTACCATTCAGTGAGGCCACACCTCTGTAATAAGAGAAGTAACTAAAGTTATCATTAAACCATAAAAGCAGTGATGTTGTCTCTCATTAAATTATAATTATAATATAACTAAGGCCTGATACACATGGGCACAAAGCAGCGTGTCACCGCCGGTTCTAGGGTTCTGGACCGCACAGTAACTGCATGGACCGGAAACCTAGAACGTGCAGACGTCGTCATCATGGCAGCCTCCCATCCACACAGTGGCCACCACAATGACGTGTGTGACGCACAGCATCTGCACATCCGCAACAAGATGAGATGTCATAAGTGCTCTAGGCAGCTTCCTGCCAGTGGATCATTGGCACGGCAACTACACAGCCGTGCCAATGATCCAAAGGAGAAAGGGGCTGCCTCTTTATCCTCTTTAGCGCTGGGGTGCAGTGGGCTCCTAAGATGCAAGGGCACCACTTTTCTAGGCCAAAGAGAAGCAGAAAAACGCCGGATTGGGGCTGCAGGGCTGCCAGTGAGGTTGCGCTGGTCCCAATCCAGCACGAAAAGGAGCAGCTGCAGGCCGCCCCTTTGGGGTGGTCTGTACTGCACTTTAGTTACATAAGCAGAAGTGACTTAGGGGCTGTAAAAACACCCCTGAAGCGGCAGCCTCCAGCTACCCCTTCTGTAGCTGCATTGGGGCCACAGCAATCACATGCCACAGCCCCGATCTGGCCTTTCCAGGGTGCCATAGCTACAGCACTACAGCTTGGCGGCACTCCTTCAGCAATGCACCATATAGACACAGCGCCAGAGGAGCACCATGACGCTGCACGCTGTGTGGATCTGTGCGTGGCATCATGGCACCCCGGGGAGATGGAGTCGAGGTGTGCATCATTTGGACGCAACACCCCAGCTCCATCCCCAGGCCAGCCTTAATGGCCAATCTGAACAGAGCCTTAGTTGTAGCTTAGTTTTTAAAAATGAATTAAATGCAAATCATTATTTATAGTTTGTTACTTTCAGAAAGCCAGTGTGATGTAGTGCTTTGAGATTGGGACTGTGACTCTGCAAACCAAGGTTTGAGTCCCTGCTCTGCCATGGGAACCCATTGGGTTTCCTTGGGCAAAACACACTCTCTCAGCCTCAGAGGAAGGCAATGGCAAAATTTCCTCTGAATAAATCTTGGCAATAAAGCCTCATGATAGGTTCCCCTTAGGGATGCCATAAGCTGGAAACAATTTCAAGGCACACAACACCAACAACAATTTACAAACTTATTTGTACTCTGATTAAAGATCACTCTAAATTTCTCTACCCTCCCTGCCCAGGAACTTGCATATTGAGAAAAATCTTTACCTTGTAGTCCTCTTATTGGATTCCTCCCATAAGCACCTTTTCTATACCTCCTCTCAGCATCAGATTGACATACAAACTGAATAAACTACAGGTTAGAGATTCAGAGTATTGGCAAAGGGGATGGACAGACACATAAGATCATAATTATTAAGGTTGCTTGACTGAAAACTGCATAGGCCTCTTGTATCTTTAATGGTTGTGTAGAAGAGGGAAACAGATAACACCCAGGTAACAAGCAACTCCTGCTGAAATTTTACCTTGTACACAACCATTAAACATGTAGGACACACACACACACACAACACCCCCCCCCAAGTTTCCTCTCTGCAACTCTATTTTGTGTTTCTGTCAGGATTGTGATTCCACTTTAAGTGCCATGGCTGCATCCATGGAGTCCTGGCAACTGTAGTTTGGTGAGTCACTAGAACTTTCTGGCTAAGGATTCTAAGTACATTTCCATAAACTGCAAATCCCAGGGTCGCATAGGATGAAGTCATGACAGCGAAAGTGGAATCATAGTGCTATATTGTGTAGTATGAAAAGGCTTCAGGTTTGAGTCTCCATTGAGCCATCAAACCCATATGGATCAGTCTTAGGTGCAGTACACACCGCCCGAAAACGGCGGTCTGCAGGCACCCATTTTAACTCCGGAGGGATGCCACAGCCGCTAGACCATGCAACATCACTCCAGAGTTAAAAGAAC
>NC_056523.1:210896866-210925732 GCF_019175285.1 Sceloporus undulatus
GGAGAGGGAACAAGGCCACTATATGCTGCCTTAAACCCACTGGTGGAAAGGTGAAAAAAGATATGTAATAAAACTATAATTGTGGTTCCATACCTCCACCGCCACCTACTCTAACGGCACCAGATCCTGTGTGATCTCGAAGCTAAGCACAGCTAAGTCTTGTTAGTACTTGGATGGGGGACCACCAATAACAGCAGTTCTGTACCCTTATATTTCAGAGGAACTGGCCAAACCACCTCTGAATACTCCTTGCCTAAAAAGCGTTATCAATTCATGGGGGTCACCATAAGTCAATAGGTGACTTAAAGGCACATACAAACATATTATCCTTTAGTAACATTACAGTGATGATGATGATGATGCTGACAATGTGATGACAAGGATGAAGATGAAAGCTAGTAAAGCTTTAAACTAAGCCGCGAGAAAAAAGCACTGTAAATACAGTGGCTGTGAATAATGAGTACAGCCATGCTCATTCTTTTCAAACATCATTGTACATGTTTCTATGAAATGTACTCAGTGTCACATAATAGATCAGTCCCCTAAGCAAATTCATTTGCTAAACACATTCCTTCCTGGTGCATTTAATGAGCAAGTGTTTTTCTCTTTTATGGTATCCATGACACTCTCCAGGTAATGCAACTCAAATGCTGACCAAACATGACTTCCCATCCAGGCTGGGAAAACAATGTGTGAAGGCAAGCAAAGAGATCATTTTGATGCATTGTGCATCTGATGGAACAATATAATAATGTTTTAAAAAACAAAAGCTTTCGTTATATGCTAAAGAAAGGCAACCCTCCTATGTTATAATACAGGCTCTTTTCTACTTCAAAAGTTGCCATTCATGCCGAAAGTAGAAATTACGATGTGATTCAGAGAACACTAAAACAAATTACATGCTCTTAAATTCTATGAGACCTTAAACACATACTTAACTTTTCTCTTTAAGTCAACGTGACTTAAATATGCTTAGTGGAAGTGTGCTGTATGACAATATAAGCAATTTATTTTTATTATTTAACTGAAAGCCCACCCTTCATCTTACAGTCCCAGAGAAGGAACAGAAATGGCATTAACAAATATTAAACAAATTAAAATCACAGCTGGAAGCTAAAAGTCACCAGCTTCACTTAGGGAGGGAAAACATAATTCATCCTCCGTTTATGCCCAAAGACTTGGGCTAAAAAGTGACTTCTGATTTACAACAACAACTAAGCATACAGGAAGGTGTCAGTTGTCCCTCAGAGGAGAGAGAAGTCACAACTTTGGGGCCTTCACAGAGAAGGCCCTTTTATTTGCCACCATCCCAAAAACTTGCAAGGAATGTAGCATTGATAACAGGAATTTTCCTAGCAGTCTTACGGCTCCACTGGTTTGTGTATCAAGCAGTTCTCACAATCCACAGCAATGTCACCAGGTTTAAATGTTTGCAATTTATATTGTTTTTATGTGATGTTTAATGTTTTTTATTGAAATAAGTTCCTAAAGAGTTTGTTATTTGTGAGCCGCCTTGGCTCCCTTTCTGGGAGAAAGGCAGCATAGAAATTAAACAATACATAAATAAAGTAGAGGGGGACTTCCTCCTCATCCAACTCTTTGATGGCAAGAGTAGCCTGGCAGCTCAACTGAGCAACATGGAGCCTACCTCCATGCGCCTGGCTGAGCTGCCATGCTACTACCATTGCTGCCAAAGAGTAGCTTTGTGAAGGCAGGCAGATTGGAAGACTCTTCTTCCTACCTGTCTGCCTCTATTATCATCATCATCATCATTTTATCCCACTCTTTTCCCAGAACTGGGACCCAGAGCAGCTCACAATATAAAATAGTACAATTAAAAGAACCAGCACGATGTGATTTCAGCATTGGACTGTGATCTGGAGAGCAAGTTCAAATTTAGTTCCGCCATGAAAACCCATTGGTGTCCCTGGGCAAGTCACGTTTCTCTCAGCCTCCAGGATGGCCATGGTAAACCCCCTCTGAAAAATTTGCCAAGAAAACCCCATGATAGTTTGGGATCTTGAAGGCACAGAACAACAGGAATGACAACAATACAATTAGAACATAGAAAAGTGATACGTTAGAATAGAATTCAATTATTACAATATTAAAATGATTGCTTGTTAAAGAATAAAAATACCATTTAAAAAAAGATTAAAACTGTTTAAACACTTTAAAACAAAAATAAACACCCCAAGCGTTTTCTTTAAAAACGTTCTGTTTTAAAACTGTGACTGCATAAGAAGGTTTTAACCCCCGACAGAAGGACAACAAAGGAAGGGGTCATTCTGGCCTGCCTGGAAAGGGAGTTCCAGAGTCTAGAGGCAGCCACTGAGAAGGCTCTCTCTCCTGCTGCCTGGCCCAGCCACAATGCTACTTCCATCACCAAAGAACTGGAGGAGGGACTACCTTCCCATCCAACCTTTGTTTTTCTGCTGCTCCAGAGACTAGGACCCGAACAATGGATGCAAGCTACTGGAAAAGAGATTACCACTAAACATTAGAAGAAACTTACTGACAAACAGTGGAACAACTCCGCTAGAAGTGTGTGATAAAGTCTTCTTCTTGGGCTCTTTTTTAAACAGGGGCTGGATGGCCATCTGTTGGGCGCTTCTTTGATTGTGTATTCCTGCATGGGCAGGGGTTGGACAGCGGTGCCCATTGAGCTCTTTTCCAGCTCTTAGTCTACTATTGGCCTGTTACAGAAAAGCCAAAATAAGCTGCTTCGAGTCACAGTGGAGGTATGGTGTTTCAACGATGCCTGTGTCCTAAGAGTCCAGAAGTCGCACCAAAGCCATGCTCCAGTCCTAAGGACTGGAGCGTGGCTTTGGTGTGGTTTCTGGACTCTTAGGACGCATGCCTCATTGAAACCACCCTATACCTCCACTGTGACTCGAAGCAGCTTTATTTTGGCTGTCTGTAACAGGCCATTACTTCCTTCAGTCTACACACTATGTTCCTATTGATGCAGCTTAGAATTGCATTGGCTTTTTAGCTGCCACATCACATTGCTGACATGTTCTACCTGTGGTCCACTAATGCTCCTAGATCCTTTGCACATGTACTGCCATCAAGCCATATGTCAACCATTCGATATCTGTGCGTTTCATTTTTTACTGTTGAAGTGTAGTATCCTACATTTCCCTCTGTTGAGATTCATTTTGTTAACTTTGGCCCAGCTTTCTAATCTGTTAAAGTCATTCTGATCCTGTCCTCTGAGGTATCAGAAACCACTCCTAATTTAGTGTCATTTGTAAATTGGATAAGCATGCCCTTTATTCCATCATCCAAGTCATTGATACCGATGTTGAATAGCACTGGGTCCAGACCCAAACCGTGTGGCACCCTGCTAGTCACTTCTTTCCAGGATGAGGAGGAGTCATCGTTGAGTACCCTTTGGATTTGGTTGATCAACCAATTATAAATCCACCTAACAGTCCCATTGTCTAGCCCACATTTCACTAGCTTTTTTGCTAGGTAATCATCTTGACAAGGGCCTTACTGAAATCAAAATACACTACACCCAGAAAGGGAGTATCTCGTTCATTTACCAAGTTTATAGGAGATAAGATTAGTCTGGTATGACTTGTTCTTGAGAAATCCTTGCTGACTTTTAGTGATCATGGCATTTCTAAGTGCTTACAGATTGTCCATTTAATTACATATCTGTGGGGGATCCATTCCAGAACCATCCACCCCATCCCCGTGGAACCAAAAAAACAGGACTTCAAGTTTTGTTCTCCCTAATGGCGTTGTAATGTGCATCTGGCCACTGGCAAGGCTGCATGCACATGCTGCCATTTGGGACAACAGAGGCTTGTCACTAACTGCTGACATCTTCATAGAACCCATAGGGCTCTACATTCACCCTCATTTTCACACAATGCATTTGTTTCAAATACTAGTAATTGTCAAGCATAGCGCAGGTTGTCATTTGGCACAAGCTGATTCAGGTTTCATTGGCAACAAACAAAAGGGCAAACCATTTCTTTTTCTGCTTTGTATCATACATCTGACACGACACAATGCAGAATCCTGTTTACCATTTCCATAAAGAGAGGGCCTCCGTTTTTGTTTTTTTGCAGTCAAGAGTTTTCAGCATCTTTTCCCCGATCATTTTTCATTTCAGAAGTGTTCTTTATTGATTCATCATTGATCAGAAGTTTATTGCTTCACATCTCTCTGTATTATCTGTCTGAGCTACCTGCAGGCTCTGTGAGGGAAAAGGAGCCAAATAATCTCTTGTTTTTATCTGCAAGAGTAAATCATATAATGCTACGCCCTTATTTTCTGATAAGTTAGGGTCTTTAGCCCATCTTTAACCTTAATTGTTAGAGGGTTAGATAGAATATGTTTAACTAAGACAGTATTATTAAAAATAATAGAATCCAACAAGCATTTAAAAACTGAAAAGTGTGACAGTCTACTATGATACTATTTGTTGCCTCCAGGGTCTCCAAAACCGACCTTGCATATGTGTAAGCCATAAGTCACTTCCTGTCTTATCAAACCTGCCAGAAAATGACTGGGTGCATGGACAAGTGGAACTATCGTATTCAGTTGTGCCTCATGCCTCAATCTGGTACATCACTAGGGGCTCAGGAGGTGTGAGCAGCACTAGGTGACACTCTAAGTGTAGAGGGGTGACACCACTGCTGCCCAAACATCTTCCTTTTGGCAGAAATGTGCTGTGATGTTTACCTGTGTCCCTTTAAAACTTGGAAGGAATGGTGTGAGTTGGGCAAGGTTCAGTGAAAGGAGAAAGGAGAGACCACAGGTTTTATATGTGTGTGTGTGTGTGTGTTTAAATTTTTAAATCTTAAATTCTTTTAAATAGTTCTTTAAAAATGTCAAATCTTTCCAAAATTTTCACTTTAACCAGATGAAACTATGTACATGTAAATACATTTAGGCTGTGTGTACAATATTGTAATTTCAAGGTATAATTTTAATTTTGCTAGTTGTTTTGTGTCACAACTATTACCATTCCATTCAGTGATATATGTGAATTATGATTTATGAGTAACATTAGTACAAATACATTACTAAGGATTCTGTATGGTGTGGGAGGAGATCAATCAGGTTGTAATACCATGGGTTATGGCACCACATGACACCAACCCTAGTGATGCCACTGCATTCCTTTACAATATAACCCCAAAGAAGTTATCATCTCCATTCAAATGCTCAAATGCACACATGAAACAGGTGTCTGAGTTATCTTAAGGACCAGGGAAGGAAATGAAATGGGGAAATTAGAATCGAGCCATCTAGACCATGATCGTGGATGAGAATTGTATCACAGAGACCTAGTTGGGTCTCATCCATGATCATGGTCTAGATGGCACTAGGGTTGGTGTCATGTGGTGCCATAATTATAGCATTATGGTTCCATTTGAACTGCCATGGTTTCATCCTATGGAATCCTGGGGTTTGCAGTTTAGAGGGCTGTTCAGAATTCTGGACCAGAGTAGGCAGTCAAAGTGGAACCATAGTGCTATAATTGTTTGGTGTTGAAGAATGCACTGTTTCTATTATGTGTACAGTCAATGGGATGATAGTGAATTTGGTGAGGTGAAGCTTTAAAAATCCCACCATGCTGGATAATTTCTGGTCCCAACGTTCAGTTCTTGGTCAAGGTTAACAAAGGTAGGGATTGTATCTCAGAACCAGGTTCTTCTGTGATTACCTAGACCTATTTCAATCCATTTCAGGCCTGGTTATGAGACAAACAACTTTGGCTGCTTTGGTAGGCAACCTGCATAAAGAACCTGAAATGGTGTCATGAGCGGTTCTTCTGGATGGTTCTGCTGGACCTCTCAAAAGATGTCAATGCCATTGGCAAGGGTATCATTCTGCCTTGTCTAGTGGGATAGCACTGAGTGGTTCTGTTCTACAGTGGTTCCAGAAAGTGGTAGTCATATAGTTCTACTGAACACCTCGGCCTTTGCTTGATGGTGCTCTGTTTGCTATTTAATGTATGTGAAGTTCTTTCAGTGCTGAGGAAAAATGATATGTACATGCTAATAGTTTTAGATTATTATGCCCTGTTTGTGACCCTCTAGAATCAGCTTGTTTGCCAACTATTGGAGAGAGCATGTTTTTGAGAGAGAGAGAGAGAGAGAGAGAGAGAGAGATGAACCTTTGGTCTCATCCAGCCAGGCAATCCTTATACGGCAGTCTCATGGTTCTAAACTCAGCATAAGTTGTGCATCCAATTTCTTTTTCTTTTCAAATGCATTACAATGGGTTCCTAAATCAAAGCTTGTCCATCGAAATAAATAGCATGGTTTTCAAAGTGCTGTGAATGTTGAAGTTTGCCAGGAGTGCTGCATGCTCAGCACCTTTGGAAATCATCTCACTGATGCCTGATCATTATGACCAAGGGCACATATGCCCCAGGTGTTTATCATAGGTCAGTGCCTATTTGAAGCATCTCTAGCATAACTTTGACCTGCCACTGACCTGTTTCCTGCCTGGATAACGAATGTGAATCAATAAGTAAGGTAATACTGCACCGGTGTGAAACAAGGGACACTTTGCCCACTTACATTTATTGCCCTTTTTTGTTCTAAGTGTGAATAGAAATCCTGAAGCCAACAGTAAAAAATTGAACATTTGTCACTAGTGCCTTCCATGGCTATCCCTTCGTCCTCACTCATTTCAAAAGGTTTGTGTTCTTTTTTTTGGGGGGGGGGGGTGATATACCTCTGTGCTTTCATGGGTCTTCAGAACAACTGCTCAGTGTGATGGTGACCATGTGTGAGCAACCAGCATGTCTGCCCTTCCAGTGGTGCCGATTGACTCCAAAGTTAGTGAGAGGTAAACCCATTCCACATTTTATCCCAAACTTAGAGGAATATTCCAAAGTGATAAACTTGACCCTCAAAATATTTTACTCACCTTGGATAGTCATTTTAAGTTCCAACTAAAACCCACAGTGGAGTCACCACACTACTGACATCAGAGCCACTGTTGGGCATATCAAACCCTTTGAAGGTAGGACAAGCTGCAGCACAGCATTTATCTATCCCAGGAGTAGGCAACTATGGAAGGCTAGGGAGCATATTAGCACCCGCATGCCCTTGCAGAGAAAAACCAATATTTTTGCCCCTAAATACCCTCTGGGGACATGGCAGCATTCTCACAATGTTTTGGAGGCTTCCTAGACCACTAAAGGGCATTTTGGGTCATTCTGAGGCAAAAAATAATAACTTCACTTTACTTTTACTAATTTCATTTTTAAAATTTAAACAAATAAGATTCTTGATCCACAAATGAACAATTATTTCATTTAAAAAGCATCTGAGGAAGTAGACGGAAGTCTAGGAAAGCTCATGTTGCCAACTTATTTCTTTCAGTTAGTCTCAAAGGTGCTGCAAGATCTCTGTACATACTGATTCTACAGACTAACATGGCTATATTGAATTAGTTCATTAACTACTGCCTGCCTTCAAGGAGTTGGTGCTAATTAAGTCTGGCTGGCTTTCAGTTCCATCTTTGTGCTTAGATCTCTACCTATAAACAAAATCTCCTGGTGGTACTTCCATAATATATTATCAATTCTGATACATGTCTTTGGCAATTTGGCAAGCCTGGTTTCCTATTATTGTCTATTATGTTCTCAAGGCAAATTCTACATTATCCTAACTCCAAACATAAAATACACTGAACTCAAAGAAAAACAACAAAAATTAAAACATTTTGCAAAATGTTGTTTTGATCCCTGATCAACGATTTCCAGATGTGGTGGAAATGCCCCCCACACCCCTTAGAGCTCACTTTGGAACATGTGGAAACAAAATAATTGGGTGGGGGAGGAATCGGGGGGAAATCCTTACAAAAAGAATGTCTTACTTCTGGAAGGCCCACAAAAATGGCCCTAGGAATTACAAGTGGTCCATGGACCACATTTTGCCTATCTATACTCTTCAGAATGACTCCTACTGCCATTAATGTTAGTACCTAGAGAAAGAATAAACTTCCTTTTCAGAGCTTTCTTTAAAATCCTTAACAATCAAGTTTAGTGCGCTTTCCTGCCTGCATTCCAGCTCATGGTTAAAGGTGCATATGACACAAAGAACTAAATCAACTCCATTTCCCAATCAATATATTTA
Source organism: Sceloporus undulatus (assembly GCF_019175285.1). Taxonomy (NCBI): domain Eukaryota; kingdom Metazoa; phylum Chordata; class Lepidosauria; order Squamata; family Phrynosomatidae; genus Sceloporus; species Sceloporus undulatus. The sequence continues at coordinate 210,904,984 of NC_056523.1, forward strand.
TTATTGAATGACAGCAGGCAGAACCTCAGAAATAGTCAGCTGATTTTCTACAACAAAATGAGCCAACAAACCATCAGATAAATAAACATATCTGGAGAATCCCAGGAATAAGCACAATAGCCAAGCCGCTTTGGCTGGACCCACCTTCTGTTTTGCTGGACCCACCTTCTCTGCTTGATTCTTCCTAGCACCCCAAGGAGCTTCCTTCCTCCTAAGAAAACAGTACTTTTTCAGGAGTGCTATCCTCATGTGTCATGAAGGGCCATGAGGAACAGGTTTGGATCTCAGTGAATTTTTTTTTCAGCCCCCAGAAGATCACTCGTTCTCTTAGGAGTGCATCTACAGTATAGAAATAATGCAGTTTGATACCACTTCAAGTGCTGTAGCTCCATCCTATAGAATCCCAGGATTTGTAGTTTTACAAGGTCTTCATCCTTCTCTGCCAAAGAGAGCTGGTACCTCACAAAACAATGACGGGTTACAGACCACCCATTTGGGGCGGGCTGTACCCACCCCTTTCCCCAGAGTATCGGGGCCTCAGCGGCCAGAACGGCAGCCGCTGAGGCCCCGATCTGCCGCTTTCCAGGCTGCTGGGAAGCGGCAAAAGGCCGCTTCACCACAGCCTGGAAAGGGGTGTCCCTGGTGCTTCAAGCCCCAAGGACACCCCGCGGCGGCGGGGAGGAGGAGAAAGGGGCCCCGTATAGAGGCGGCACGGTCATGATGTCCTCATGGCAGCGGCCGTGTGGAACGGCCGCCGCCATTTTGTGGGTGCGGCGTGCACACTAGGGTTAGGGGGTGCGGAAGCACCGCCCCTTTCTAACCCTAGTGCGCGCTCCACACGCACAAAACGGCCCGTTTGTAATGGGCCTATAAATTCTAGGATTCTGTACGATGGAGCCATGACAGTTAAAGTGGTGTCAAACTGCATTATTTCTGTGGTATACCTCCACTTTTTGAGGGAATGAGTGATCTTCTGGAGCCTGTTCTGCAAACAGAATGTTAGCTGATCTGTATGCAAGTCAGCTCAGATAGCCATATAAGGACTCCACCCTTGTATTATGTTCGTAATCCCAACTAGAGTTGACCCATTGAATGAACTGCTAAATAGTAACATTTGTGTAAACTCCATTGAGATAATAGCTGTAATGCTGCAGCTGAGACTACAAATACGATTAGAACCACTCCTTTCTTTTCTAAAATAATATACATAGATTATTTTCCCCTTTTCTTCCAGGGTCTCTTTGCCTTTTATATCTGCTCTCTCATCTTCAGATGGCCTCCCCCAAAAGATGAGGCATCCCTCCCTGGGAAAATTTCTAAGTATCCTCATATCGGTGTCTAATTTGAAAAACACCACATTTTAATTACATACTTGGATCTATATTTTGCATTTTGCGGTTTTATTTTCATGTAAACCACCTTGGGAGCATGGCAAAGGAGCTCCATATTTTTTTTTAAAGTAAACAAAATAACCTGTCACCTGCAAAAGCTCAGGCTGCATGAATAAATGCAGTTTTTAGCAAAGTTATTTTAGGAACTATACAGCTTCTCATGCTGCCAAGATCTGCAGCAGGTTACCATAAGGCATCTTTTCCATCATGTAATGTTTTCTCATATTAATTTGTATATTTGACTATAGAATTCTCATTAGATACCAAACTCTAGCGTATTTCTTGGGTCAGATGTTGAGTCAATTGCAAAAGGAGGTTATTATTATACAGCTGTCAGCTAGGGATGTAGGAGGAGTTTGTCAGACTGGGAAAGTGTTTTGTTTTAATGCATTTACCAAATTCAGAATTGCCATACTGATAACTAAACAAGAATGCATATGCACACCAAAATCCTCATTTTCCAGAAATGTTACAATCAACTTTACAACTTTAAAAAGGAAGCAAACATGCAATTTCGGAAATGCAAACCAACACAGAAAAACATAATGCACAAAAGATGGGCATTATAGTATGGGAGAAAGCTGCAGAAAGTGAGCACACTACACAAATGCTTGCAAAAATGTTTATGTTAGAGGAAATGCTTACAAATTTTCATGTGGGCTTTTTAAAGGGATTTTTGCTGCACCCACAAACTGAAATGAATGCAGATTGAAATAAATGTGCAGTGAAGTCAAAAAGAAATCTGGGGGGTGGCACCAACATCTGTAAATTCACTCATCTCTATGGATAGCTGACAACCACATCGGGACCACAACTATCACAAATACAGCTCATATGTATGCTTAAGAAATGCTACCAGTTTCTCTGGGAGATTTTTTTCCCAAGTAACTTTATCTTGTTGAAATGTAACATATGGATAAGGTATGTTATATTTCTACACAGAGAAGTGATTCTATGAAGGATACAAAACTTCAAGCCAATATTTATTTTAAGCATCTAGAAATATGTGTTTTTACACTTGTCCCACAAAGAATGTGGAGTTGCAAAGGAAAGATCTTTGCCTTGGGATTGCTTCTGGGAATGATTAGCCAGTTTTACTGTTAACAGTGATTCAATGATAACATTTGCTCACTGGAGATCCTTAACTTTCCTTTTTAGCAGGAGCAAGGCATAAGAGCTACAGGGATGTTTCAAGCAGTTTAACAGGTGGAGGAATAAAGATTTGTTTTCCTAATAACTGTACATCACAAAACTCGCCAGCACGGTTGTATCTGTCGACACCCTACATCAAAATGTGCCTACTTGATCACATACTGACAGTACCAAAAATATATGTTTGAATTTCAAACTTGCTGAGAAGCCTGGGATGCAGGGATTACTTTCCCCAAGGGCAGATAAACAAGATGGATGGACTAAACTCTGAATTGCTAAATGATCAAAATGCAGCAAAAACTGTCATAGAGAGGACTGCTTGGCTCATCAAAGCTGACTCTACAGTTTCTGCAGAGCTACTCTTCCTGCGTTTCACAGAAGACATGGACTAAGTGAGTAATTAACGTCACTGGTCCAAACTCTTTGACCTGATAATTGCCTGCCCTGCTAAATACATGCCAAGTGACCACACTGATGGTCTGGAATAATCTTGAAAACAAGAATACGAACAGCATCCAAGCACTAAATATGACAGCTACAGATAAACTTCAGGACATGGCTGCAGGGCTAAGATGAATGTTCAGAGTCAATAAATGCTATGATATGCATTCATTGAGAATTCAGTCCCTCTTGCATAGCAAAGAGCGCAGCAAATTTATTTCATTTATTTATTTATTGCACATTTAAACTGCCCATTAATCAAAGTAGTGTCGCATGTTAAAAGTACGGTATAAAATACAATACGCTAATGCCGTCATGAAAGGAGCCGAATGCAAGCCTGTGGCAATGAATAAAACATTTCAGCATATAAAACCCAAACAGAAACCAGCAGCAGGATTAAAGAGTCCAGAGATATAGAAGCAGTAAAACGGTACTTAAAATGCCTGAGAGACTGTAAAAGTCTTCACTTGGTGCTGAAAAGAGAGCAATGTCGGTGCTAGGTGAGCCACTCAGGGGAGGACGTTCCAGAAAGAAGCAACCACCACAGAAAAGGCACTGTCTCTCTTCAAAGGAGGGTACCCTCAGGAAAGGACATATAGAATTGTGTGGTTGTAGTGTGCCCACTGAGAGTAAACTTGCGTTTCTTTCTTGACAAGGTGATTTATGGAATCACAGCTACAGATACAGTATCAGCAAGTGCCTCTCTAAACTGGGACAATGAACAGTGGAGACTGATGACTTCCACTTCAAAGGGGCAGTGAATCCACTCTGGATTTTAGTTTGAACTTTAAGGAGCTATTTAAGGCACACAGTCTACTCTGGAATAGAGTCTCACCCTGTGCATTGTGTGCCTCCAAGTCATTTTTGTCTTATGACAACCCTAAGGCGAATCTATCATAGGGTTTTCTTGGCAAATCCTCAGAGGCGGTTTACCATTGCCATCCTCTGAAGCTGAGAGAGTGCAACTTACCCAAGGTCACCCGGTGGGTGTTTGTGTTCATATAGTCCAATGACTAGTCGAATTCTCAAACCACCACACCACACCACACTGGCTAGCTCCTTTCAAATTTAGACCAAATCTTGGAGCAGATTTACCACCAGCATGGAAGCCACCAGCTGCCGCTGATAATTGGGCTATGTGTAAGTTTTCACAGGCTTCTGACAAATTATCACTCTTAAGGCTTGATTCTGAAGTGAAGCATTGCTTCCATTCTTCTTCACACATTTCTTTTGTCCCTGCATCATCTTGGGATGCATGAGGAATTCCATCTTTGGGAATTGCCATACAAAATGTCCTGATTCAAAACTCTTGGATTAATGAGCACATCAGAACTTAATGACCCAAGGGACTGTATGAGTCTCCAAACATTTCAGTGCCGCTCCCTGCAATTTAAATGAAATGAAATATTCATTTAGATACACACTTTGAGAGAATATATTCATTGAAATGAGGGTTGCTAAATCAGGATTACTCCAGGCCCTGAACTCAAGGACAACCCTTAAGACTTCACTGGAGGAAGGTCCTGGTGAGATCACAAGGATGATCTTATAAGGGACAGCTCTCAAGCATGATATGCATCCACCAAAGCTGCACAATCATTCAAATAAGATCTGCAAGGGAAGGCTTTCTCTTGGTCCCATCACTATCACATGTTCATTTGGTGGGGACATGAGACAAGAAACTTCTTAGTAGCTGCTCCTACCCTTTGGAATTCCCTTCCACGGGATATGCTGCTCCTTTCCCTGCTTTTCTTTTCCTAATAGGCAAACACTTTTTGTTCAGGCAGGCTTTTAATTCTTAATTGCACCCAGGGAGGCTTCTTACTGGGATGTTACTTGGGTATGTTTTTAGTGGTGATATATTTTTGACTTAGTTTTTTAAGAATTTTTAATTGTTTATTGTTCTATTAATGTGGTGTTTTAATTGTGTTCTTAAATTATACATTTTTATTGTTGTGGTTCTGCGCATCTTTTGTGAGACGCCTTGGGTCCCATTTCGGAGAAAGATGACATATAAATAAAATTAATATATAAATACTAAATAAACATGAGTGCAAATGCTACATGCCAAGATTAAGCCAACTGAGCATGAGTATAAATTTCACTTGCTGAAAGAAGGGATCTTGCTTGAATTTAGAGAAACTTTGCCCCCATAGAGGTTTTCCTAATATCCTTACAGCCGCACTGGCTGGGGGATTCTGGGAGCTGTGGTCCAAAACCAGTATCTTTTCCAAGTTTTGGTTTTGCAGTTGTCTGAAAAGTGTTGATTTTTTTGTTATCCTTTCATTCAGCACCTGCATTTTAAATTCCTCACTAGAATGCATCCGGTTGATTAATGCTTCTTGTAATAGTTATCTTGGATGGCAGGGCTTCTTAAACAATTTTGCTGGCTCTATTTGCTGCTGTGCTATAAAGTTCTCTCTTTGCTGTTCAGCTGTTTTATAAATGCCCACATCATCTAGCCGCATAAGACAACTGCAATTTTCTTCCCGAGTACTACCAAATAGGTTAATTGAATACAAGATCTGCAGAGAGAGAAAAGAAAGGAAAAACAGTATATAAAGACAGTACAGTTTAAAACAAAACATTGGTGCCACCAGAATTGTAAGCAACTGGTGCCACCAGAATTGTAAGCAACTGGCTACAGACAGAGACACTCATATTTTGAACTGGTCTCTTGGTCATGTCCTTGAGGTCAACTGTGGCAACCTGAAGTGCAGCCAGCAGATCAAAGGCCATGCTCCTAGTGTTTACATCTGACCTGGTCAGTAAGGATGCTTTGTATATTAGACCAATAAACCATGATGTTCCTGGTTCAGACTCTAGAGACCCTGACACCCACTTAGGCAAATTCTGTCCTTAGAAATGCTGGCTGGTTTGTTCAAGGATTGAAAATCAGTTACATTCAAGGTGATTAGAATTATAACCACCAAATATCGCTGGTCTCAAAACTCCCATCAGCTCTAACCAGCATAGCCAAGGGTGAGGAGTTGCGATTACTGAAAAACAGGACAGTAGGTCTCTCTGACAGAATGACTAATGTGCTCTAGGCAGAAGTTGAACAGTTCACCATCCTACACACAAAGTCTAGCAAAGAAAGAAATCAAATAACAACAAAAACATGACTGCACATGTTATATGCCAAGATTAAGCCAACTGAGCATGAGTTCAGCCTGCCCACTCCAATCGCAGGCTTGCCATCCGTGGATTTAAGCATCCATGGATGGCAAGCTCCATTACCCCAATAGCAACATATGCATGTGGCTGTAGCACGGGCCAAGATAATCTGAGTAATTCCAGAGTATTCTAGCCCCGCAGCTACATGTCACAGTGGCTGTCTGCATGGGCATCTCATTCCGCTGCCACCATCAGTAGCTCCCTTCTGAGGTCAGAAAAAGCCATCCGTGATGATCACATGCTTGGGTGCCTCATTCAGACCTCAGAGCGAGTGAGCCATTGTGAGTGAGTGGACACAAGGCAGATCAGCAGGACATCCAGCAGCATGGGGACGGAGAACTCCACATCTTCACTGAAAGCTAGAGTAAGTTCTTTAAAAAGTTTGAAGGTTGTTATCCCCTGGTTCTGGTGTGGAACATGCCGGAGATCATCTGGATCGCTTTCACCAGAACCAGAGTTTGGAACATGCAGCATCCAAACAGGATGACACTAGAACTGGGGAGAAACAATCCTTTTGGTCCATACAGACATGGCCTTAAGTCTTCTTTTGTAAGATGTATAAAAGTAGTTTTTTACTCAGGATATTCATGTACAAGCAACACAGGTTCATCTTCCTGAAGGATGGTAAGAAAGGAAAGAGTACTACAGTATTGGCATCAGGAGAGTTGAAGCATCTCATCTAGCAAAGCTCTTATCACACATGCTTCATGGAGAGCAGACAGGGAGACAGAGAGGTGAAACCCCAGAGAAGAAAGGAAGTCTACGTGATGTGGGAAGGAAGTGGGTGTGAACAAACACACAAGCAAACAGAAAGTTACCATGATCATGGTGTGCCTAAACTCTTAGAGAGGAACATGTAGTCTAACTACCAGTAAGTATAGGAATGCAAAGCTAGTTAACTCCAACAGTAGTCTGATAAAATTTAGTACTAATATTCATCATTGTCACTCAAAGGTGGACAATTTGTAGCCCTCCACATTTTGTCTACTATTGGAGTTGCAAACAATAGACCATATGTTCTTCAGGCACAAGCAGCTGGTCATGTTTCAAAGCAGTGGTGCATTGTGCTCTGAGGCAAGTCCTGTCACCCTGTCCAACTCCAGCCAAGAGTGGACAGCTACAACATGTCAGTTTTGGTACTAGCCTGTTTATAACTTTCAATACTTTCAGCAGTCCAGAGCCCATATCCTTTATATCTCTTCTGGTTCCAAATTTGGATCTGGAGATGGGGTATGTTTCAGCCCGGCAGTTGCCCTGGACTACTTTTTCTTCTTCTGATATTGCAAGAGATCTCCAAACTCTTCTAATGCAGCATCTTTAATGTTAACAGGGCCAACCCTACATCAAAGGGAAGCCACCACTTCAGGCAACAGATTGGGAATGTCATGGAAGGGAAGTAAATATTTAGTTATCCAATTTATTGGTATTCCAGTTCTACTAGCAGGCATTGTGGGATTTTCTCCTTCATATGCCCAAATAAGTTGAGTGGTTTTGGGTACTGGGTTCTTGGAAGGAAGGACAGAGGTAGCCATTTGCTGCTCTGCTGGAAGAGGCAAAAGGTCTCAGGCAGGTCCTGGGAGCTAAGGCCTGTACATTCACAAGAAACATTGTGGAACCCCATGAAACATGAGGAATTTGGGGGGAAATTTCTTCTACATATGGACTGATAATTGTATTTGACTCCCATGTTCTAGTGAACAGTGAATTTATAACTGTTGCACTTGCAATTGTTTTAGAATTTAAAATTAAGTGTAACATCATGCAGTGGCTTAGTGTTTAAGACGCCAATTCTGACGATCTAAAGATTGGAAGGTTGGCAGTTCGAGGCCTGAGTGCTACATGATGGGGTGAGCTCCTGTCACTAGTCCCAGCTTCGGCCAACCTAGCAATTCAAATACATGTAAATGCAAGTAGATACATAGGTACCACTTCGGTGGGAAGGTAACAGCATTCGGTGCAGTCATGCCGGCCACATGACCACAGGATTCATCTTCGGACAACGTTGGCTCTTCGGCTTAGACGCAGAGATGAGCCCTGCCCCCTACAGTCAGTTACGACTATACATTCATGTCAAGCAACTACCTTTAGCTTTACCTTTTACCTTTAATATTAAAATCAGGAGAGGCAGGGCAGAGTCCCAATGTTATAAGCTCTGGTTTGTCTGTCAAAAGCCAGCCCAAATCTGTTGACCCCAGAGGCCAGCTGTACAAATTTATAATGATCTTTGCAGTAACCCTCAAGCAGAGGAAGTATTTCCAATTCAAGCTAATCTTCCATTTCTTTTAATCCAAGGGAGTCATTTTGCAAAAAGAGTCTAAAAAATGTTTTAAAAACATTATATGTTTTAAAAATATTAGGACTGGAGCGTGGCTTTGGCATGCCTTCCAGCCTCTTAGGACGCATGCACCATTTAAACAGCATACTTTCCAAAGTGACCTGAAGCAGCTTTATTTTGGCCTGTCTGTTCAGGCCCTAAGTATCTCACCACAACAAAATACAGCTGAAGTATTCAATGGTTCTAGGTCAGTGATGGCGAACCTATGGCACACGTGCCAGAAGTGGCACTCAGAGCCCTCTCCGTGGGCACATATGCCATCGCCCCAGCACAGAGTTTGCCAGAGTTTGTTACTAGAAAGCCAGAGGGACATGGCACTTTGCAATAAATAAGTAGGTTTTGGGTTGCAGTTTGGGCACTTGGCCTCTAAAAGGTTCACCATCACTGTTCTAGGTCAAACACCAAACAGACTGCCTGTCCTTAAGTTAAGGACTGCTCCTTTCAATCACTTTAAGCCAAGTATGGGCAATAAATGCCTCTCCATATGTTGGTAGACTACAACGCACCCCTCACCATTGGCTTTCCTGGCTACAACTGATGAGATTTACAATCCAACAACACCTGGAGATTATCTAGGTCCCTTCTCAAATATGCCATAGTATGGAAGAAGATGGTGATACCTACAGAGGTTGCAACCAAGTCGAGTTTACTGCCACAACCTTTCTGACAACAATACAGAGCAGCTTCCACAACACCAGGGAAGATAAGCTCTTTAGAAGAAAATATAAAAGCATTAGCTTGGCAATTCATCTGAACTTCATCATGCATCGCAGACAATTTTTTTTTTAAGTTTAACAAAGAAAAGCACATCATTAAAGAATACTGCTCTATCACCATTCTTATGCAAATCCAAGTTGGGTGGAAAAATTCCATCTCAGTACGCATTGAGAAATAAAATGTTGCCGGGTGGAAATTTCTGCTATACTGAGTGCATCTATCACTTGTATAATCCAAACTACTGTATATGTGCCTTGACTACAGAATTAGTATCGATCCATTCACCATGTAAACATCAAGTACTTTCTATTATTACCTGAAATAGCATGCTATCACAATTTCTATTTCCTATCCCCCCTATCTTAAATAGAAGTCCTGCGCGTTAGCTCTTCCCTTTGCACACTTTTTCGCCCAGCTATCTAACTACAGTGTTCAAGGTTTTGTGGTTTTTTTCGCTCCAGGTTTCCTGCAGACATCTGCAGTATTACCGTCAAAGCACTTTACTTTCAAGTTGCCTCTGATGGAAGGCAATGCAGCTTTCATTTACCCAGAACCCTGTTTCTGGGACTTGGTTTCACATAAGCATGCCCGACAGTCTTTGTTTCAAGGCCGCCGTGACTGTGACTGCCATTACAAGCAACATCATCAAATGAGCCTCTCCAAATAGGACTCACAGGCATTTTCTAGAGGTCCAACAGGGGGAAGGAAAGTTCGATGGATGTCAAGGATGGCTGCTCCATTTCAGAACATGCAGACAGAAAAAGCACTTGGCTTTTGTTCCTAGGTTGTTTGTTTTTTGTCCCCCTCCCATCACAAAATATCAGACGGAAAGTGATAATGCTTTGAAAGTGCACTGCCTCGAAAGACCACTGGTGATTGGGAAAGGGCTTTCGAGGGGACAACTCCCAGAATACCCCCAGCCAGTTGGCAGGGGAATTTTGGAAATGATTGTCTCACCAAAAAAAAATCACTTTTGTCAGCTGTGGTTATTGCCCAGTTTGGGATGGTCAAGGGTCTTCCTACCAGGGGTGTCAGTAGAGGGTCTCCAGATGTTGTAGCTCTAGCCAGCCAAATGTGGGGGGTGTTAAGAAATGCAATCCAGCAATAGTTTGATCTAATTGAAGGAAAGGCAGGATCTATCTGTTTAGTTCAAAAGTAAGGAAGCCACAGGTAAGTGGATGAGCAGTTAGGGAAGACTAGTAGCATCTCTTCTGCTACATTTTGCCAAATTCTGCTTCCTCACCCACCCACCCACCCACCCCACACATAACAATTTCTTTCTGAAATGCGACAGAAGTAGGTAGGGCAAGTGGTATGCAACAACAGAAAAATTCTGCCAGTCCATGTTAGGGCTATGATAGAACTGTTATTCTGACTTTGTCCAACACAGATTTGGCTCATAGGACTAAACAGTTAATCAAAATGCACACTAAAGTTATGGATCAGTTCCTCACACCTCTCACATCTTCACTCTCACGTGTGCATCTGACACTTAGTCCTCACAGTAGTCTCCTTTGGAACACTTTCTTAGTGAGTCAACTTTCTCCTAAAACTCCTATGTTAGTAGATATCCTGAGTTCATTTAAAGCTTTGTCATACTATTTGGTGCGCCACCATGTTTTTATGGCGCGATGCAAAGGAGAAAAGATTTCCTATCAAAAAGCAAATTAATGAGCTTCCACAGCTGAAAAAAAAATATGATGCAACAGATCATTAGTACTGCAATAAAAGCTGTGTATTTCTTGCACAAACTCCTAACCTTGCCCACTCAATGAAATAATCAAGCTGTACGCATAATCAACAAGCAGCTATCTGAAATCAATTAATACACAACAGCTTACTTTGTAGTCCACTCTAAGTGACTTGATTCCAATTCAAGTTTATCTTTCAGCTGCTGCACTCAGTTGTATTGCTAATAAATGAACGTCTTTCTGGAATATAGAACTTTAGGGACTTCTCAGCACTATAAACTCATATGGCATTTACACCCATTTAAGTATCTTGACTTCTCCCAGGGAATTCTAGGAATTACATACTCTCTAACATTTCAGAGGAGAAAACCAGGAGACTTGTGTTCAAACAACAGCAGAATGTAGTCAAGATGGCAAAGTTATTAATCAGGACAAATAGACAAACCAGGAGAGGCAGCAGCAGTTTGCTTTTGCCCATGCCTAAGAGAAAAGCAAGATTCTACCCTCTCCTCTCCTCTTCCCTCTGCTTAGTTGCATGGAAATTACGGCGGGATACAGACCGCCCAAAAAGGGTGGTCTCCCACCGCCCTGGTTTGCTCCGCGAGGGAGCCGCAGCAGCCAAAACTCGCGGCTCCGTCAGGGAACAAAAAGAACCAGCAAAAAGCAGGTTCTTCTTGCGGCACACTGTCACAAGCTCGCTGGGATGTGCGGACGCTAAACGTCCATCACGTCAAAATGGCAGCACCCATGTAGACAGGGCGCCGCCATTTTTCGCTCCCAGTACGTACTAGGGTTAGCCTAGTACATACTAGGGTTAGGGAGCATGTCAATGGGGCACGCTCCCTGACACTACTGCCGCTGCCGCCACCCTACAAAATGGAAGTATGTATCCCGCCTACTTTTGCATTTTAAACCCAATTTGCTGCAACTGAAGTAAGCTGTGGACTAAGGGGGGGAGTTGGATGAAGAGAGAGAAAATTGAATATTTTTTATTTAAAATAATAACAAGCAAACAGATATATACAATACCCTATGTACAAAACGAACACAATACAAACATGTAAAAATTACAAAAATAAAAAACATACATTTACCAAAATAGGTTTACCGTTGCTTAAAGATAAAGTTAGAATAAACTTCCAGGTTGAAGTTTCCTTAATTTATTTATTATTCATGACACCTTCTCTACTACGTCTTTATGAAAACTTCTATTTCTTTTCCACTAGTATTTCAGTAGTTTACATTTTTTTCACCTTTATTCTACGTCTTAATTCACTTTATAATTTCTACTTCCTATACCAAAACTGAGATATTCAAATAATATACTCTGCTCAATTTACTTCCTTAAATCAAATGCTATATTAAAAATATATTTACGTGTTAATTATTTATATCTATTCTCTGTTTGTTTGGATAAATTAACATAATTTCTTATCAAGCACCATTCCTCTTCTATTTTGTCCACTGTTTTGATTTGTAACAGAGCTGTTAACTTATCCATGTTCATCATCTCCCATATTTTCCCCATCCATTCCTTAATATCTGGCACTTCTTCTTTTTTTCCCACCTGTATTTTGCGTAGGTTATTCTGGCTGAGATTATTGCATACAGGATCACACAATTATATATTTTTCTCTATTTCTTATTTTCTAGAAATAGAAAATGGAATATTTTAAAAGCAGCTGGAAAAGTCAGATGGCACATGGTCAATAGCTACAGATGAAGGCCTGGGAGTCCTAGTATTAAAAAAAGTGATGTCTCCGACTCTCTCTCCCATTTCTTCCTTCCCCTTTCTCACCTGTATTCAGACTAATTTCCAGTTGTCTAGTAGTAAAGTTTTTCAACAGCTGAACAACAGAATGGACCAGACAGTTACTGGTTCATGTCAGCTTTGCATGTGTTCATGCACATGTCCATTCTCTGACTGTAAGAGACCAGTGCAAGGGAGTATATTACTTTCTAAGATGTTGATGTTGATTGTAAATTATGTCCAGCAATTAATGTCTTTCTAGATAGTCACATGGGATCCTGGTAGTGATGCAAAGCCTGATTTATGATTTATGTAGTCAATAAAAGAATGCCATAGAAGATAAAATTCTGACTCTGTTCTTTCCTCATGGTGTATGTGCATGAAGATCATTTTTCCATTATTACAATTAAACTGTCCTTTGGTACAGAAACCTATATTTTTCCAAGAACTGGGCTATTTCTATCCTGTCAGTTGGACATAATAATACAATTAGTTTTTTTATGATTCAGGTTTCTAAAGTTGCCTATAACATGAATATACTAATTCTGGGGAAGCTGAAATATTTTCACTATTAATATTGTTGATATATTGAACAACATTTTGGCAAAGTATTTTAATCAAAGGAGAACATCATATATGTAAATGTTCTCTAACATTTGCTACTAAGGGGTGTGTCCATATGACATAACTATTTTATACTGTCTATAGATTACTTTAATGGTGTATTATTTAGTATCTGCTGAGATGGTTTTCATGGATGAGCATTTCCATAACTGAATCTATTCTGTTTCATTTATGGCCAACATCAGGTCAGTAGACCAGGTGCATCAGACACCTACAGGATCTGAAAATATAGTGTTAACTATAGCTCTATATGTATTTTTATATTATCTGGTGAGTTTTACATCAGAGGTTCATATTCATTTTAATTGGTGAAGTTTTAATCTCTTTCCTTGAAGTAAAGAAGAATATCTAACGTTGTACTTGAGGCTCTTGAAATCAAGAGATGTTAATCAATGATAACTGATCTTCAGAATAAATCCCTCTTGTTTGTTTATTTGTGTAGAAATCCGTTAGGCAATATAATCCTGATTGTTCCTCGCCTTTGAAGGCTGAAATTTTATCTTTGTGATAGGACACTGGGTGACAGTATTGGAATGAGCAGTGATGATGTAATTGTCAATTTATCTCTCCATCTCTGAAAGGAGGTTTCTATTGATGCTAGATGTTCCCGTTTATATCCCCAAAGGTCATATAATTTGTTACTTTCTAGAGGGAACCAAGTGTCTGTATTCTGGTTGGGTACAATTATTATAAAATTTCTAACCTTAAAAGCGTCTTAATAGATTTTAAGGTTAAAAATACCTAGCCCTTCTGAATTACTGGTTTTGTACTTTCTGGTTTTCTGAGACTCAATAACAATTCAAGACAAAATTCTGAGATTTTTTAGATCTGCATAATCTGCAAATTCCTGGAATTGCAGTAACATAACACTTGGGTCAAGCATTTAGAAATACAGTGCGCCTGTATCTTATGGGGGGATCCATTCCGATCCCTCGATATGGCAAATAGCGCGTATGCTCGAGCCCCATTGAAAATAATGGGGCTTGTGCATAATGTGCGCCATAGCAACCCCATCGCACTGCTTTCAGCGTAAGCGGAAAGCCGTGTAAAAGGCGCCCATGTAGGACGCCGGCGCACTGTACAGTTTACCTATCCAAATAAAAGGAGCAAGCAAAGGTGTTTCAATTCAATTCCGTTCGAAGGTAGCATGACTTTCAACAAAGGTGTATGACCAAGGTAACATAGGTTGAATCTCCCTTATCTGAAATGCTTGGAACCAGAAGTGTTTTTGATTTCAGATTTTGTTTTCAGGTTCTGGAATATTTGCACATATATAAATATGCATACACACACACATATGTATAATGAAATATCTTGGCAATGGGATCCAGATCTAAACGCGAAATTCATTTATGTTCCTTATACACTTTATACAGCTAGCCTGAAGATAATTTCAACTTTTTTAATTTGTTGCCTGCTTTACTTTATTGAACCCTTTCCTGTATTGTTATGTATTATTTATATGTACGTATTATGCTATTATTTCTTATTGTACACCTTGGGCAGGTTTACTCTTATCTATTTTATTGTTTGTATGTACAGCGCTGTGTAAATCTACAACACTATATAAATAAAGCATAATAACAATAACAATAACAATAATAATAATAATAATAATTTTATACATAAACTTTTAAATACTTTTGTGCATGAAACAAAGTTTGTGTACAGAGAACCATCAGACATCGAAGCCCTCATTTTGCCCTCAAATTTGGTGCTTCCTAGTCTAGACTCTGTTTGTTGTTGTTGTTAGCTGTCCTAGAATTGACTTGAACTCATGGCTGTGGATGAGACATCACCAAGTGTCCTCCACTGCTTAGATCCTGCAGATTCATTCCCATGGCCTCTCCGATTAAGTCCAACCACCTGGTATATGGTCTTCCTCTCTTTCTATTACTACCTTCCCTAGCATTATTGTCTTTCCTAATGAGCCATGCCTTCTCGTGATGTGGCCAAAGTGTGACAGCCTCAGTATGATCATCTTGGCTTCCAGGGAGATTTCAGCCTTGATCTGTTCCAGGACCCATCTCTTTGTCTCTTTAGCTATCCATGGGATCCTCAACACTCTTCTCCGGCACCACATCTCAAATGGGTTTATTTTCCTTCTGTCATCTTTCTTCACTGCCCAGCTCTCACATTCGTACATGGTGAGGGGGAATACAATGACCAGGGGGACCAGATGCCCTCCTTTTCCAGGACATGTCCTACATTTCAACCTTCTGTTCAGGAAGAATTCCAAAATGTCCTCTATTTTGAGCATGTCTAAGAAGCATGGATTTATATTTCTATGAGTGTTTTTTAGCTTTTTGGGAATGTTTAGTGTTTTTCCTGAATGTCCTACATTTTATGGTGCTTTCTCCTCTTTTGCCATGAGGTTTCTATCTTTACACTTGAGAAACTTGTCCAGCTCTTTCATGGCTGGCTTTTCCCAATCCTAATCTTTATATCTTGAGTGTTACGAGTTGTATCTTTACACTTTGGGATCTTGTCCTAAAGTTGTATCTTTACACTTTGGGATCTTGTCCAGGTCTTTCATGGCTGCCCTTCTCAACCATAGTCTTTGTATCTTTAATGCCCTTGTATCTTTATACTTTAGGATCTTTATTGATCTTATATCTTTATACTTTAGGATCTATAACTTTCTTCTATCTTTAGACTTTACACTTATATACACACACGTGTAATATACGTATTTATGTGTAACACGTATATATATATATATACACACACACATATGTGTGTACATATATATATATATATATATATATATGCTTAAGTATACATATATACATACATACATATATGTGTAACATGTGTGTGTGTATGCGTAACATGCAATGTTCTTCTATCTTTACACTTTAGGATCTTGTCCAGGCCTTTCCTGGCTGCTCTTCCAACCTTAGCCTTCCTATCTTTGTATCTTTGGTGTCCTTCTATTTACACTGGAGGCCCTTGTCTTCTCAGCTGCCCTTCCCACTCCTAGCCTTGATCTCTCTAGTATCCAGAGTTGTATCTTCACAGTCTAGGACCCTGCTGCCCAGTCTGTCCCTTGCTGCCCTCCTTCCCACTCCTGGCCTTTCTCTCCCTTTAGAGCCCAGGGTTCTTCCTCTCTTGTCCCTGTCAGCTCCTTCCTTCCTTCCTTCCTTCCTTCCTTCCTTCCTTCCTTCCCTGCTGCTGCTGCTGCTGAGGCTTTTCCCTTCCCTTCCCTTCCCTTGGCCTGCAGCAGGGGGCGCTCGGGGGCAGCCAAAGGGCAGCGGGAGGAGAACAAAGGGTCGCTGCGAAGAGGCTTCCGAAGCCCCGGCCCTCCCCCTGTGGGCCCTAGAGGCGCAGAGGGGAGTCTCTTGGCTCGCAGGGAGGGGAGGAAGCGACGGGGCTGGAGCGGCTGCAGTTTCTGCAATTGGCTTTGCATAATAATCATAATAAACAGCCATGCTGCTTTGCATTGGCCAGGCTTTGCGTTTGCGCCGCCTGCCTCCCTGAAGCGAAGGCTCCCCCTGCTGGCCAGCCGGCGCAGAGTCCTCCCTGGAGCCACGTGGGACGGCGCGGCGGGAGGGACTGGAAGACCCCCCCCCAGTGCGTGCGCTAGGCAGCCGGGCGGCCAGCCAATCCCCGCGAGAGCCTTAGAGGGCGGCGCGCGCCTCTCGACAAAAGCCACGCCCCCAGGGCCTCGCGCCTTTGGCACGCACCGCAAGGGAAGGAGGGAGGGAGAGAGTAAGGGTGCCTCTCTGGGCCAAGAGGGTTGAAAGGTTTTATGTGTGTGTCTGTGTGTACACACACATATACACCTATATGTGTAATATACACACATATACATATATACACACATGTGTACATATATATATACATATATCTATGTAGCATATATATATATATATATATATATATATATGTCTGACATACATATACATGTGTACATGACTACATATGCACAAGTTACACACACATATATATACACACAAATGTGTGTGTCACGTACATGTGTACATAAGTATACATACACATATGTGTACATATAAATATATATATATACATATCTGTGTAACATGTGTATATATATGCATAAGTACATATATACATATGTGTTCATATTTATACATATACATGTGTACATATACACAAATATGTGTAACATACATGTGCACATATATATATATATACATATACAGAATGTGTACATAAGTATACATATACATATGTGTAACATATATGACTTGTCAACTGTTTTAACATATATATACATATATGTGGCATATATACATATGCATACATGTGTATGTACATACGCATGTGTGTGTGTATACATAAATATATATATACATAGGCATACGTGTGTGTGTGTGTGTGTGTGTATATATATATATACACACACACACACATGCACACTCATCCCTCCACATTTGTGGCTTTGACTTTTGCAGATTTGATTATTCACATATTTTATTAACATGTTCTCTCTAGGAATATCTAGGTTCCTCAGTGCAACTCTATGGTCAAACTTAACCAAAATTCACATTGAAGGACCTAGAGATTCCTAGAGAGAACCCTCCACTAAACATTTGTAGCTCCTCCAGCACAGTACTATGGAAAATGTCTGGCAGATGTTGACCACAGAGTTGCATTGGAGGACCTAGAGATTCCTAGACAGATGTTCTCTCAGGTAAAAACATTGTGTTTTTTTTATGTGTGGTTTTCCACATTCATGGGGGCCCTGTGCCCCTAACCTCATCAAATGTGGAGGGACGAGTGTATACATATATATGTATGTAACATATATACATATACATACATGTGTATATACATATATAATAAATACATGTGTACATATATAGATGTACATACATGTACATATATATATATATATATATACACACACATATACATGCATGTGTACATATGTGTGTAACATATATATACACATATATGTGTACATACACATATATACATGTGTTCATATGTATATGCGCATACCTACATGTGTACATAGATACACACACACATGTGTATATATACTCAGGATTTCAAGCACAGGCTTTATGAATACACTAAGACGTTGTTGTTTTTTATGGAGGAGAAAGCCTGATCAGCCCTGCTTTCTTGCTTAACAATATCAAAGTGTTCTGCTCTAATGTGACTGACATCTTTCAACAAAACTGTGAGAGTTATATTGACATCTTTGGTACCTAGCCTATATGTAGGAGCATAGGACCACGCCACTATAGGACTAAATCAGAAAATTAAAAGTCACAACATGCAGCTCAGATGTGATATTATGGTCAGGTTGGTAGCCAAAACATAGGACCATGGGACTACCCCCCCCCCCCCATATAGGTGTTGCAATTAAGTTGCAAAATGCAGTCCAGACCAATTTAGGAAGATTTGAATTTTTTTAAATCTTGAGCACTATTTTATATATAGATATACATATAGATATATAATAGTGCAGAACAATTGAGGAGAATTCACATTTTGAAATCTAGAGCACTATTGTTTGTATGTATGTTGTCTGTCTTCAAGTTGTTTATGACTTATGACAACCCTAAGGCAACCCTATCATAGGGTTTTCCTGGCAAGATTTGTTCAGAGGAGCTTTACCATTGAGGCTGAGAGAGTGTGACTTGCCCAAAGCCACCCAGTAGGTTTTCATGGAATCGAACCCTCATCTCTAGAGTTACAGTCCAATTAAGTTTTAAAAAAAGGCAGTCCACATGTTATGGCCACTAAATTAGAAACAATAATTGTTCTTTTTAAAGCAAGTTGTTTTGGTTGAACTGAGGTTCATGGAAGGATTTGTTGCTTGCTTGAGGAGCCCTGGTGGCGCAATGGTTAAATGTCTGTGCTGCAGCCACTCACAAACCATAAGGTTGCGAGTTCAATACCAGAAAATGGGCTCAAAATCAAAATCAACTTGGGCTTGCATCCTTATTGCTGGAAATGAGATTTCCATCTGACAGGAGCCTTTAAGCTCAAGTTCCAGAGAACTCCTGCTAGAACAATGCACTGAGCCATGTCAGTTAAAGATGTGTCAAACTGGATTAAACCTGCAGTGCGGATGCAGCTTAGAAGAGAGAATTTTAGGTGGTTTGTTTGTTACCTGGTTTCATCGCAAGCTACACATGCTGAAATGCCTTCTTCTGTACAAACATTAAAAACACAGGAGACCTGCTCCTGTTTTCAATCTGGCAACCATAGCAGTAGCGCAACTAACATATTTGCCCTGAATGCTGTGTAAGATAGCTGCCCTATGACATTTAATAGACTCAGACAGAGAAGGGCAGCTGGTGGCCCAATCTGCCTTCCAGGGGCTTTCCATTTAATTCCCAAGTATAGTCTCCAGTTCCACTTGCCCTGATGTACTTCAGCTATTTTCATTGGCATGAGCCTGGCAAAGAACTTAATCCTTCGGTTCCCTTTAGGAACTACACAGAGCCTGAGCCGAATTTTTAATTCCTATCAGGGTAGGCAACACTTGGCCAGTGGGCCACATGTAACCACAGCCCAATATTGCTGATCCTTAGATATCCCTATGCCTTGCCATTTTAAATAAAAAATTAAAAAGGAGAATCACATTCCTGGAAGCTCTAGATTGTATGAATTTCCTGCAAAAAATAAACCTTCTCCCTACATATTTTTTTTAGTGTGTCCTGCTTCATCAGCTATCCAATTGTAGATATGATAATAGGCATCTGGAGAGACCTCTAGTGATGATGCCACAACTGCTTGTCTCAACTTGCTCCATGATCTATATACGTAGTCATCATTTCCCAGGACTCGAATCTACACCACCTCAGAAACCCTTCAGCTGGAGCGCTGCCTAACTTAGGTAGGATTTGTGGGTCACATTTGGTCATTGATTGTAAGCATGAATCCCATGTTTAGGGGTAGCTGTTTTGGCCATATAGCAAAGTACAATAACATGCAAATCCACAACATCCAAACAATGATACCTTTATGGGGACGACCAAAATGCACAATTACATGTTTCAAGCTTTCGAAGTCACACTGGCTTCTTTTTCAGGCAAAGAGGAGAAAGAAATCAAAGATGTTAGTCATAGGCCTGCATTTTCTGTTTCTGGTCTTAGTTCAGGTGGTAAGGAGGGGTATCTGCAGGCTGGCATGCCTCCCTTTGGCCATGCCATCACTGGTAGATTTTCAAAGTCAAGGAAATTTAGTGTCATTTGCAATTCAATGAAGATGTTTCCTTGGAATCCTTCATGTCTCTTTCCTTTGTGAAGCCTTGGAGCCAGGAACTGGCAATTTGTAGTGGCTTTCTCCACCTTCATCAGCCTTGCATCTGTCCACAAAGCAGTATGATGAAGCAGAAACTGCAGGTGCTTCTAAGTACAGAGGATATTTGGGAATCTGCAAACTGTGGCTTTGATGAGCACAACCAAATAGATATTTCCGTTGCTCATTTTTGAGGCTCACCTTGACTTTTACATTTTTCTGGTTAGCAATGACTGAGCATTTAGGC
>NC_056523.1:210930732-211002379 GCF_019175285.1 Sceloporus undulatus
TCATTCCAAAGATTTCCTAGTCAAGATAATCTACAAGCGAATGAGCCAGGAGCTTCTACGATACAGGCAAGGCCATCCCTCCAGCTGGATCCTCAGCATGCCCATATGGGCTTATAAATACTGCCTGGAAAGAGAAAAAACAAGAAAAGCTCTAAATAGTTTGCTTATGAGACTAAACACAAAAAGCTCCCCAGCAGCTTTGTGAATGGAGAAATAAAAGGCGCCTTAAGACAGGCTTTTAACACAATAGGCTGTAAAGGCATTCTCAAGCTGCCCTCTCACCTGTTACAGCATGCCATTAAAAAGCAGGCCTGCTGAGAAATGCCACAGCCAGAGGCTGGGCACTGCCAGTTTCTGGAGGCAAACAGGAAGGCGAGTGCGAACTAGTGAAGGGCTCAGTGGAGAACTTGGAAGTGTTGCATTTTGGAGCACAACTCCCAGAATCCTCCAACCAGCATGGCCACAGATCAAAACAAGCTGAAATACAATGCGAATAATAAATACCCTGATTTGAAAGCTAAGCTGGGTCAGGCTGGGTTACTACCTGGAGGGGAGACCTTGAGCTAATACCAGCTGCTGTGAGCTATATTCAGAGGAAGGCAATGGTAAACCTCCACTGAATAAATTTTCTCAAGGGAGTACAGTGGTCCCCAAGGTTAGGACTAAAGACCCTCATGAATATGGAAAAACTGCAAATTAAAAAAAAACCACTATTTTTACCTGAGAGAACACCTCTGCAGGTCCTCCAGTGCAACTCTGTGGTCAACATCTGCCATAGGTTGATCACAAAATCATGCTGGAGGACCTACAAATGTCTATTTTCTCTAGGAACGTGTAGGTTCTCCAGCGCAACTTCTGGCAGAGTTGCACTAGAGGACTGATTCCTAGAGAGAACATATTAATCAAAACCGCAAATAACCAAAGCTGCAAAAGTCAATGCCGCAAATGTGGAGGGCCAACTGTATTTGACACTTATGAGAGACATTCATAGTAAGTCAGAATAGATACGAAAGCACATAAACAATGAAAACTGTCCCATATTGGCTCAGTTTAGAGCTATCAAACCAAGACAAAACCATGTATTATAGTTTGACATATGACTCTGTGGGGGGAGGCCTTATTATTGGTGCCCTCCTAGCAGAGGTGTCAATAGGGGCATGTGAGGAGTATGGCTCTCACTGGGTGATACCCCAGAGGGGGGTGTACACCTGTTGGGGTGGTACACCAAGTGGAATTGTGTAGCGGCTTTCCTTTCTCGCTTGCTCAGCAGCTGCACCAGACCCTAAACAGGCCATCTGGAGGCCACAGCATCCCCCTTAGCAGTCCTTTCCAGGCACCTACACCAGGTGACACCAACCAGAATGATGCCACTGCCTTTTGGGCCGGTGACTGGCAACCTCTGCCATTTTCACAATCTCACGCAGGCAGAAAGGACAGTGGTTTAGTAGAAAACAAGCTAGAAGAGGCCTGTATTTAGTTTGATAGGCCACAAGTCGTACAAATCTGGCCTACAGCTGGGTAGCTAGCATAGAGTCCAGAACATGGAAAAAGTCCATATGCTCCAACTGTCCTGAACTGTTAGGGACAATCCTGATTAATTCTCTATCATCCCACTTTTTCAGCTATTTTAAAAAATGTCTGTTTCTCCCCTCCTTCCATTTCCCCCTTTATTTTCAACTTACTTTGGTTGCCACAAACGGTTTAAAGTGCAAAAATATGTTGTACCCAACTAACTCAGGAGGGAAAGAGGAGAGGAAAGGTGGATTCTAGTCCTTCCTAGTAAACTCAGGCAAAAGCAAACTGCTGCCGCCTCTCCTAGCTTATCTGCTCTTCCTCAATAACTTTTGCCATCTTGACCACACTTGGATGCAGCTTGGCCAAATGAGTGAGTACTGCTTGTCATATGTGAAATGTTGGCGGGTAGAACAGTTCTTTCTTCTTTTTACTACCGTATACTTCACATAATCCTCCTGCCAGAATCAACTAGGTGGGAGGTAGAGCAAAAACTAACTTTTTCCCAATTCTGGCTCAACATTACTTTGAGATTAGAGCCAGAGCCAAGGGTGGGACTGGAAGAGACATTCAGGTTTCTGTCTGTCTCTGGCTTTCCCATTGAGGACCTGAAATGTCTTGAGGGATTTTGGGCACCCACTTCTCATGTGTTGGACCGGTTAAGAAAAGTTTCAACATCCCTCTGGCAGCTCAAGGCTGTCTCTCTTGCACAAACACATAACATTCACACAGACATCCCAACACTCCAGTTTTTCTTCCTCCTTTTGTCTAAACGCAATGCTTACATCAGAGTTTAGTTCCAGATCAGAGCAAAGCTGCATGGTACGTACCTATCCTGTATTTGTTCCAGAACTGCTTTATTCCTACCTGTATGGAAATGACCAAAAATTACCCATCATAGCAATCTTAGTACTTGTATAAAGAACACATCTTTATGCACTCAACATTATACCAAGTTAGAAAGGAGGCAAAATTCCCTTTTTAAAAAATTCCCTGTGAAATGTACGTAGATTTCTTTCATTGGCCTGTTACAGACTGCCAAAATAAAGCTGCTTCGGGTCTCTTTGGAGGTATGCTGTTTAAATGATGCATGCATCCTAAGAATCCGGAAGCTGCACCAAAGCTGCACTCCAGTGCTTAGGAATGGAGTGTGGCTTTGGCGCGACCTCCAGACTCTTAGGACCCATGCATCATTTAAATAGCATGACTCCAAAGAGAACCGAAGCAGCTTTATTTTGGCAGTCTGTAACAGGCCTAAATCAATTGCCTCTTCTTTAAAAAAATATGTGTGTGTGTGTGGGGGGGTGTCTTCTATTAGATTGTAAGGTTGTTTGTTCATTAGACAAATTTTAATCCATCTTTCATCCTAGGATGTCAGGGCACGATAAAAGAAGCATAAAAAGCAAAATAAACTATGGACCAAAACACACTACAGAAATAATCCACTTTATCTGTCCTGGCTTAGTTTTAGGGAATCCTGAGAATTGTAGTTTATTGTGGCACCAGAGTTCTCTGACAGAAAAGGCTAAATGTCTCACTAAATTACAGAATTCCCTAGCATTGAACCAGGGCAGTTAAAGTGGTCTCAAACTACATTATTTCTGCAGTGTGTTTTGGACCAAAATACAATTGGGAGGGACTGCAAGGGTCTTTTGGTCTAACCAGTGCTCTTGAGAGATGGTCATGGTTTATTCAAAGACTTCCAATTAAGAGTCTACCATCACTATCACTCTAGGATTATTCCTGCAGTGTGGAACTGCCCTTAAATGACATCACTGAGAAAGGCTACAAAAGCCAAGTTTCACTATAGAAAAGCCAGGCTTCCAGAACTTACAAGGGGGCCTCCTCAGAAATGGCATCCCAGTGGTGGAATAGTCTTCCTTGGATATTGGACTAGAGCAAACCACTGCATGATGTTTTGGCTGCCTGTGAAAACTATCCTTTTCTGAACATACCTTTGTGTGTCTCACAAGAGGATAGCTGAAGGACCATGCCTATTATATCTACCCCTAACTATTGTTATCTCGCATTTGTATTTTATATTGCATCTATAGAGTGATTGTTTTGTGAGATCTAAAAAACAATTGTTTTTAAATAAAGGCATTTGCAGAAATGCTTATGCAAATGGTACCTCCATGTTGTTGTGTGCCTTCAAGTCGTTTCCAACTTATGGTAACCCTAAGGCAAACCTATCGTGGGGTTTTCCTGGCAAGATTTGTTCAGAGGTGGTTTACCAATGACTTCCCATGAGGCTGAGAACATGAGAACATGTGCTCAAGGTCCCCCAGTGGGTTTCCATGGCCAAGCCAGAAATCGAACCCTGGCCTCCGGAGTTGCAGTTCAACACTCAACCACTATGCCACAATGACAATTATCTGCTCTTTGATATTACCCAAAGTCTGTTGCAAGAGGTGGGCTGGTTATAAGTACTTGTGAGCTTCTTGCGCAGAATGAACACTCACTTCTACAACTGCTCTCTTCCACTTTCTGCGATGTGCATTCATGTATGATGGACTGAAAAATCAAGGGAGGGAAGCATTCTTAGCATGGCTTGTGGAAACACCTTCAGATTGATAATATACTTGCATTGAGTTGCGAGGGATATGGGGGGCAGAAAGCAAGAGAATATTAGTAGGGCAGACCACCCAAGTTTCCGTTCCTAAGTTGCCACGTTGCAACTGCAGAGAACAGAAAAAGCAGACTTTAAATTCTTTTCTGCTAGGAATGAAGCTACACAGCCTCCGATAAAAAGCACAGCAACCCAGCTGCACAGTGTGACAGGCTGGTGTGAACATAACCCCTCCGAATTCTTCTCTTCTCCGCTCACCTGAGAACACAGCGCACGGCTCAAAGGTTCTGCCCTGATGTTCAAAGCTCTCCGTGAGATTGGCTCTACCAATCAAAGCAGCTATTGCTCGCTCCCAAGAACATGATCTCTTGTCCCAGCTGTGATTCACTGGAGAGAGAAAAATGCAATTGCCTCCAGACAGGAAAGCAATGGAAGGGCATGATACAAAACTGTGGAAACAGCCAGACATAAAGTCTGCAAAAAGCCTTTTCCAAGAAGAAATGGATGGTCAGGACAACAGCAGTGCAGAACTGTCTTCTTTAGTTCAGCTTGCTCACTATTTCTTACATAATCTGCTGGTTCATACTGGGACCCAACCTTCTAAGACGTCCCAAAAGAATACATTAGAAAGCAAGTTTGCTTACATAAGACCAAAAGAGGAGTTATAAGGTGCTGTTTTATCATGGGGACAAATGGAAATAAATGTATGATAAAAATGCAACTGCATAATGCATGTGTTGTGTGCCTTCAAGTCACTTCCGACTTATGGCGACCCAAAGGCAAACCTATCATACAGTTTTCTTGACAAGTTTCTTCAGATGAGGTTTGCCATTGCCTTCCTCGAGGATCAGAGCATGTGGCTATCATGGTCCTAAACATGCCACAATCACCATGTTAAAACAAAGAATGAAACACACTGAACTCTGTGTTGTTTTAGTATTTAGAGAGCAGCTTGTAATTTTAAAAAATGAAAGCGGATTCAGTCATATAGCCACAAATCCCTTAGCCTAAATTAGCAAAAACACATTGCAATGCAATTTATGTAACCAAATTGGAGAAAGTGCCGGTTTTTTAAACAAGAAGAGCCTTCCAAGGTCCCTACAGTGCAAGAAAATGAATCTGCCTTGCTTAATGTTCTAAAGTTGTTAACTAGTCAATTTTTTATGTCCATGTGTTTGCCATACATACTGCTGCAACAACACTGAGACATAAAATGTTTCCACTTTTTTAATAGCAGGGTTTTTAAATGCACAGACCATTTTCTGCCTAACAACAGTAAATATCTTAACAATAATTTAAAATACATTTTCACATCAATTTGTGCTGCAAAGGACTACAGTGCAATTACTGTGTAGTTGTTGACAAGAGCACCACACACAGTACAAAAAATGTAGTACCAAAAAGCATCAAGGCTTTTAATCATGTTGTACAAAGACACCAGTAACTTTATTTGTACACAAAGAGAATTCATAAAAGGTGGAAGCACATTGTTCGCTGGTGTTTGCTTCAAGTTTATTTCAGTTTCCTGCCAACCAAAGTTCAGCACAATGCTACACAGACACTTACAATTGCAAGCTTTTAGCATAGACTGGTTAAAAAGGAAACTGAGCCCTAATGTCATAGGGCAAAAAACTATATATCAAAGATGTCATTTTTAAAAAATTCCCTCCTCGTCATTTATGGCTCAACTATAGTATATGAATTACTTATAAAAGCGATCCAAAAATCATCATTTAATTTTTGAAACACACATCCAAAGAAGAGATAAATTCTAAGCAGGCTCACACAGCTTCTGCTCTACCAAGCCAAGCACTGACCACAAGCCAAGTATTTGAGGGGAAAGAAAGGAAGGAAACCCCCTTGCAACTGGTACTTTTCCACTTTCCAGTAATGATACCAATACCTGCTCCATGTCACAGTCCAAGGCAGGCATCAAAAACAAGAATTTAGCAATCCCCTAACCTGAAGCTACACAGGGCTGAAGGGCTTTGTTCAGCTAGGAAGGGTGACACAAACTGTGTGAGTCTGGCCTACAGCTAGTTAGCCAGCATTGGCTCACAGTTTGGAAAAATAGCTCTACCTCTCAGAATCCCATAGTAAATATAGTTACTGGCCATCCTGGCTGGCAGATTCTGGGAGGTGTTTAAAAAATTAACGTTTTGCAAGTTCTGTCACAGAACCTTGAAACAGAATAAAAAACCACAAAGGAAAACCTGTCTAGAATGCAATTTTTGTTTGAATAATTTAAAAAGCTCTATTTTGGACAAGGATCTTTGTTCAGTTCTGTTGAAAAATCCCTGCCTGATTAAGAAATGGCACTGTGTGGAAAAAAATATGTACTCAAAAGATCAACCCATATGAACTATGGTTTCAATACATTTTGTTGCCCCATTTAAAAAACCCCAGCAAAGACATGTGAAGCTCATATTTACAGGAAATTTAGTATCCAAGTGGTTCAAGTGAGTATATGTAGAAAAATTTGAAAACCTACTATGAAAGGTTTGTGAAAAAATACCTAAAGATACCTTGTCACTCCAGCTGAGTGCAAAAATTATTACAAATGTGTGCCTTCAAGACAATTCAGTAGCAGTGTATCAAGAATTAAGAAGCTGTCTGGGAAGATTAAGATGGTTTCTTAAATCTGATAGCATGTATTAATTATTGTTCCTCTCAGTCACTGAATATGACGCTTTCACAACAATGTTCATATAAGGTATTGAGGATGTAACTCTGCTGTTAAAGAATAACACATCAGAGTACAGTTCAGTCGGCATGAAGCAGGATTTGTGATCACAAAATGCACATGCTTAAATCTCCCTCGCTGAATTAAAAAAATATACCCATCTCTGGCTGGATCATCTCTCAAATAAGTTACAATCAATGAAAACCATCAATCCACTTCTGCTGCCAGATGATATTTTGTGAAGGGTTTTGTTTAAAACGTTTGATGTTTTGTTTTCTTAGACAGAAAACATATTTAACTACAATAAAAAATTATCATACAAGTAAAATCACAATATAATCTCTTATTTTATCATTTACATTAGAAAAAGAATTCTAACATGATGCATCTTGTCCAAATATGAATTCTAGTTTACAAAAAAGCACACATTAGAGGCTACATGTAGCCACATGGCAGTAGTAGTGGTACACGGAAACAGCACAAAAAGTTCACAGACAGTGTAGCTTGCAAGAGCTTCACTGGAACTCTGCATAGGAAACGTTTACCACGTCCTGAGGTCAAAAGCTATTATAGTTAGACTTTTGCCACACAAATTTCCTTAACTGTCATTTCACATCATTAAGAAAAGGAAATATTAAATATTTATGGGCATAGACAAACAAGTTGGTTTTGCCACCTTCATTTAGCCCCCCCGTCAATGGTCTCATTCAGATTTCTTTGCATGCTTCTTCTTTGCACTCTCGCCTGTTTCTCCGCCACTAGTATGGCCGCCGGCTGAGGAAGTGCCGTTGTAAGGTACTTTGGCCTCGCCTCTCGCTCTCGAAGATGGCGGCTGCCAACCAAAGAGGAGGTGACCCAATATCTTCTCAAGCGGAGCAAATGGTGAAGTTGAGCGTTCTATCAACATCATGGATATCTACAAGAAAGGCATATGGAGAGGATCAAGTCTGCAACTAGTACTGGGATCCTTTCACATTTCTTTAAGGACCATGGCAATATCCTATAGAATCCTGGGATTTGTAGTATAGGGAGGGGGCTTACAAATTCTCAGCTAGATAGCTACTCCAGTACCTCAGCAAACTAGAAATCCCAGGATTCCATAGGATGCAGCCATGGCAGTTAAAGTGGAATTATAATGCCATAATTGTGCAAAGCGAAAAGGATCCCAGAACCAAATTAGTTAACCTCTTTCTGTCAATAATGGTTCTGTGTGCAACTGTTAGTCAATTACGGTGACCCATATTTTAAAAATAAATGTATTTATACTGTTTTCCTGACAATTCAAAACTTTCTGCAACAGATGAAATTACACTGTGACAAACAATAACATAAACCTTTCGTAGATTTAAACTTAATTCCTTTATGCATGTAATAAACATGCATCTGAGAAAGTAGGCTCAAGTCTACAAAAGCTCTGGTACAACTTCTTTCTTTCAGTTTGTGTCAACGGTGCTACAAGAACCCTTTGCATACTGATCTTCCAGACTAACACAGCTGTGTCTTTGAATAATATAAAATAAGAGCTTTTCTTGGCTAAACAGCCATAAAGGGAAAAGAGCAGTTTAGCTAAAAAGGACGGCTGGACAAATGGATTTTTTTTTATCCGACATCTGGTCAAAGTGGCCATGCAATTGGTACAAATGGCTGACACCAAGCTATTTTCCAAAAAAGGGATTACAAATGAAATACTGCATCTATAGGGAGAGTCAAGAATAATGTGTTTCTAACTATTGTGGATATACTATCTTTGCCACTAGAATCATAGTTAGGCTGACAAACAGCCTGACATACTTTGCCATTATGTGGAAACTGGAGTCATCATCAACATATTGGCCCAGCGATAGCTGCCGTCAAAGTTGGCAATGGATGGGAATATAGCAGCTCGCAATACACTGGAATACACTAGGCATAACTGAAGTTATCAACAGATAAAAGGTTCATGAGGAAATACAAAATATAACTTTGAGCTGTGAATTATGAAGCCCTCCAGATATTGCTAGGCTGCAGTTCCCAGCTTTCCTTAACACTGGCTATGTGAGCTAGGGATAATGAGACTTCTAGTCCAACATGTGAAGGGTATCATGATTTCCACCCTTATACACCTATTTACAGTACTTATGAGAAGTTATAACTATGCCATGACTTCTCAAGAGCAATCAACTCCAAAAGTCTTACCTTTGTGCCCACCAAGAAGATTGTGTAGAGGAACATAAGGTCGTGCTTTTCTACTGGCAGGTAAAGAGTTTGTTGCATTGTGAAGAGTACTGCACCCACCAAACTTACTTTTACAGGACTAGGGAAAGAAACATAAAACACAAAAGGTGAGCTGTTATTTTCTCACAGCCTCTCAGCTAAAGTTCCTAAGTCTCTACAACTGCTATCAACATGGTTATTTGGGAAGCATTATCATCAGGACCAGAGAGCAATTCAGGTTCACAAATTGGACTGCACACTTTTAATCAGTAAATCTGTCAGCTCAAGTCAAGAAGTGGTGAGAAAGTAGATCTGGATTTACTGGTAGATCTGTGGGTGATTTCACAACAAAGCACCAAGGAATTCTGATAGCCAACCGTTTAACAATAATAGCAACCAAATGGCTCCCACCTCCTGCCACAATACTGCTGAAATGAAGAATGCTCACAATAAACTGAGAGTGTATTTTTGTGTGGAAGAACTGTGAGCTCCATTCAGTTCTCTCACACAAAACAAACTTCCAAACTCAAATTCTCTTAATTCTAAGATAATAATTCCATAATCTCTTGTGCCAGGCTCTGGCTGGTGGATCGCAGGAAAAATGATGGCCTTGTTGGATTTATTTTGTTTTAAAGTTAGGAACAGTAACTGTTGGGGGTAAGAGGACTACACTGGCCACCGATGAGACTTTGGATGGCTCCATCTCCCTGTAGATAGATAGATAGATAGATAGATAGATAGATAGATAGATAGATAGATAGATAGATAGATAGATAATAGATAATTTTTGGCTCCCAAATATGCTCTGGAAGGTATGAGGGGCATTTCTGAGACCTTTGCAGCCCCCTGAACAGTTTTAGTCCAAGGGGATGTCTTTTTACAACATAATGTGACAGGGAAATGACTTCTGTACAGTCGGCCCTTCTTATGCACGGATTTTGTATTCAAGCATCCACGGTTAGAAAATGTTCATAAAAAGTATAAATTTCAAATATCAACCCTTGATTTTCAATTTTTGTAAGGGATACCATTTTGCTATGTCATTATATTTAATGGGACTTGAGCATCCATGGATTTTGTTATCCATGGGGGGTCTTGGAACCAAACCCCAGTGTATAACAAGGGTCCACTGTATTTGTTTTTCAAAAGGTCTCCTTTTTGAACTAAAAAGGCTGGTGTGTGTGTGAGGGGGCAAAACTATAGTAGAATTCTCTCAGGTTATCCCTTATAGCCACCTTGCAAGGTAGGTTTATTATACCAGTACTGCAAAAAGGTATGTTGAGCCAATAATGACTTCCTTAAGATCAGCCAGTTATGTTCCTGTTTGGAAATTAAATCTGGAGACCTCTCAGAACAACTGCTACACTGTACTAGCACAAACTACTGCTTTAGCTTTATTAACTCCATAGCAGAATATGGCTGAAAGAAAACGGTGTTGTATTGCTTTCTTTATCCATCACTCAGGTTACAGGTGGTGCTAACATACTCATATCTATCACTTCCATCTACTTCTTTTTCCAAATATTTAAAACATGGAAGATTATCTTCTATACATTTCCTTAACAGTTCCTATAACTTTATCTGCAAAAATGGCTTTAGCCTCAGTTTCACATGCTCCCAACTGACCCCATGCACTCTGATTTCTGGACTTACTCAACCAAGCATAGCTTGCCAATCACATAGAATCATTCCTTGGTCTCCCAAAAACAAAGCAGTAAATGTGGACTATGTGGCACACAAGAAAGGCAGAAAAGAGCACAAGGTTATGCACATCACAAACCAGCTCTCAGCAAGCACAGCCCCCTGAAACAGTCTGTCTCATCTCCATGCACAGAGAATAATCTTGAGGATGCAGGAGAGCCACATTTTTGAAAAGTTCAAAAATTAAAATTCTTGGCCAACATTTTGCTCTACTTTTCATCAAACCATAGTTTATAGTAGAGCTACTTGAAGGTGCAGTCCCAGGATTGGTGCCAGTCCCAGATCTATTTTCCAGTCCCTCCAAGTTTGCAGGAAAGAAAGAAACAACTGTACCCAATTGTCAAAAATATAGGGCCAATCTATGGCAGTCCCCCAAATGAGACAGCATGAAAAGCACAGGTTTACAACTCAAGCAGACAACTTTTGGCAGGTCCAGGCATCAGTTTTTCACCTCCAGGAGCAGCTGGGGTTGCACCAACCCTTCCTGCTGAAACTGAAAGTGACATAACAGTTACTTCTAACCCCCCAAAACAAAAACAAAAAGGGAATACCTCATTTTTCAAGGTTTCAGGGGTTGCAAAACTGAGAACAAAGTGTAATCCATAAATTCTCCATCACTTATTTAGTTATTTCTGAACCAGCATGAAACTGCACTACTGCAGTGCTAGATCACTATCCATCCACATCAGACAGAGATAACTATTCACTGGCATAAGACCATTGGCCCTTCAGGTGCTCTGGACTACCATAATCCCTTAACATTGGCTATCTCAGTTGGAGCTTCTCGAACTGAAGTTCATAACATCGGAGGACCAACAGTTACCTACTTCTAAAATAACCCTGTTTTGAATCCTACTTCATTCTCAACACAATGATATGAGGAGAAGATGAACTCCTTATACACATACCCCCTTTCATCAGCTTTAATTTGTTGGTTTTTAACATTTAAAATTGTTCCTCCTTGCCCAGCATATATTTTTAAGAGAAACTAAAAGGCATCTGTAGTGAATTAAACTGACAGAAATTATATTTTTCATCACAGCCGAAAAATTAGGTCACACTCCCTGCCCCACTGCCATTAGCACACACAAAAATACAGTGCCAAAAATACTGTGGATACCACAGTAGAAGCTGGGAGGGGGTCAGGAGGAATCAAAGAGACGGGAATACACTTTTGGCAACAGCTCTGCTTGCATTTCTGTGTTTCTCTCCTGTCATTCTTTATTACCTAGGATAGTAGCATGGAGGCAGGGTGCCTAAGTGCTTTGGCGCCCCTGCTGCTTTTATCACACCAGAAGTCACAACCCTGTTTTCAAAATAATCGTTTCCACAAAAAAGCCTGTCAGGAAGTCACAGCGGAAGGGCAAGGGGACTTGAAAATGCCCACCGTGAGCTTATTTCCCCTTTACAGGGACAGGGCTGCAGCCTGCCAGCCGGCTACAGCTCTTACGTCCTATGGCACAAGTTAAATTGGGAGTGATTTAACGTTCCCAATTTAGCTTCTTCGAGCCTGAGCTGAAAAGCTGTAACTCAAGCAATATTCCACCTGGGCCAGCCAGCGGGTAACGCTCTTACAGCATGCTAAAGCAGCTTCCTTCGTAGCAGGTTCTTGCATCCTCACAAAATCTGAACTATTATTCCAACTTAATTTTAGCTATTGTTTTGAAGTTGACCTAAGTCACAAACTAGTGAAGCATCCATCGCCATGACAGGCAGGGTGCTTATGATTGAGGATGCCCACGCAGGGCTAAAATACTGCAAGAACCCTTACTAAAAATCCAGTCAGTTCAGCCGTGACTATCCAGTAACTAGACTAGAAGAAGTGCAGGCAAAGTTTCACAATTCTGCCCCAGGTGCAGTGTTTTACTTTATTTTCATCCGTAGTAGCAAAAGATAGCCATTCTTTAGTCCAGTTCCCTCATTATGTACGTGCGTTATGTCAACACGCCAAGAGGGTAATGTGCTAATCTCACCCCCTCAAGTCCTAGTCCCATCACTCTCCTCGCAGGGAGGAATGAGTCTCAATAGGAGAGCTTCCCCTATTTGTTATCACTCTTCATGTGACTGGATATCTTATCATGTTTGTTTTTGGCTTCCAATCACATAGAGAGTACCCAAATGCAACAGACCCATCTGAATACAACCTAATCCTGTCTAGAACAGGCTAAATGCCCTTTCCTAGATCAAGACCATTCACCATCATAGTCAGCTCTTCCATCATGACCAGACTGAGTTTCTTTTATTACTCCACATCCAGCTCACTGCCATTTTCAAATACCCATTCACGGATTCAAATGATCCAATAGGATTGGAAGAAGAGGAGATGTCATCAGCACACTCGTGACACCTCACTTCAGACCCCCAAGCAATGTCTCCCAGCATCTTAAGTCAAGTCAGTGGTGGTGAAGGGGCTGCTCTTCCAAAGCTGTCAGACTGTAACTCCCATCTGAATGGTTGGTGTTGCAAAACAACAACATTGATGGAACTCCATAGCAGCTTCCTTAGTAAATCCCATAGGAGTGGAGGAGTAATTCCCTCACATCCACATCAGCTCCTTCCATATCCCCCTAAAGCTGATAGCAACCACCATCTTCAACAGAAGAAGCACTTGTCTTCACTCAGCTAATACTTATTTGTTACAGGAAAAGGGTAGAGGGGGTGAATCAAAATTCAAGCCAGGTTGCTCACACAGTTTCCAATCTTATACTGTATAAGGTGCAGTTCAAAGGTGGGCTGTTACCACACTTAATTCTAGGACAGCCTTAGTGATACATTTCCACTCAGCTGGGTGGGGGGAAGAATTTAGGGGGATAAAACAGGGAGCACCTCTATCACTATTTTCTCCTTCTAAATTCTTTTTGACCATTCTGTGGCAAATACGATGTGTCCCTGGGCTGCTGATTGTAGTTCCACTCTTCAAAAGGCCACCAAGGTTTGTTTGGTTTTTTCATTCTTCATTTTTATTTTGGTAGAAGAAAAGTGGAAATCCCTCCGTCACTTTATCTTATTATGGTAAGCCCCCACTCAACCACTCTCACCCAAAAAGTCACAGAATGAAGCTACACAAAGAGAAAATACACCAAAAACACTCCACTTTCATGGGGGACAAAGGATATTCAGAATGCACTAGTCAATTTCTGCACAGAAAGGAGGACACCTCACAAGTCCCAGAATGCTTTGCAGTGAGCAAGAGTTCCATATCAGAAGCTTAGTGATTCCTTAGCCGACAAGTTGACATGAAAAGTGTCTCCTCAAAGTAGGACGTTTGAAACACATTTTAATAGCATTCCTTTTAAAGAGCCAAGTCACTGAACAGCACACATCTTTCAATACAGAGAAGAAGGAACATTCCCAGAACTGCGACAATTGTTCTGTGCTTTTCACTGACTTACTAGGACATCTTCAGCAGTTCATTAGTTTCAGGCTTCCACACACCTCTCACCAACTGTTCAAAGTTGGATATTAGGCCGCCACCAGCTCCTATAATTCAAAAAAATATATATTATTACATGCCTAAATTGGTTCAAAGGGTCTTAGACACTCAATTCTGCCTCTAGTTAGGACAACCTCAAAACTGTCACATTACTTTTAACCGGAGCAAGATAAGGCCCTCAAGTTATAGACATGAATGTGATGACCTACTTTATACAGTTATTGAAATTGGATACTCAGTTTGAGACTCCTTAGAAAGTATCTTATTCACAGAGGGCAAGCCCTAATATTTCTCAAAAATAATTCAACCAGAATAATCTTAAATTCTGTCAAAGCTGGGAAAGAGAAAAGAAATGGGGGCAGTATCCTACATCATTTGGCTCTCTGGAATTTAGAATTGAGAATTGTCTCACATAGCAAAAAAAATGAGTAGGCTTCAAAAAGAAGAACTCCTATATTTAGTTACTGTATTTTCTGCCGTATAAGACTGGTTTTTAACCCAGGAAAATCTTCTCAAAAGTTGGGGGTCGTCTGATAGATTGGGTGCTGAAATTTCTGAGCCAGACTGGAGAATCTGCGGTCGCCGCATATGGTGGGGGAAGCTAAAAAATGGCCGCAGCCACATCCCTGCCGTATACAGCGACTGTATGAAAGCAGCAAGGGCAGCGCTGTACAAGTACAGTAGAAGAAAATCCACTCATCAGGATTCATGGAAAAAAGTGACTTAACACGGTCCCAATGACGAGGTGAGGGGGCACCTCACCGGGAAGGTGTAAATGAAGGGTGGAGCAAGCTGCAGGCCTCCGGGACGCCCGGGGTATGAATAAAAGAGCCGTGTTTGCACTACCGCTCTGATAGTCTTGGAGACAGGAAGTGCTGGGTAGGCAGGGAGAGCTGACCAATCCAAGCAAGCTTTGTATATTAAGTTTTCCTGCTAAGTACCTGCATGTCATAAGCATTTGAATTAAAATTACCATACTGAAATCAAATCTGATGTTTTTTTTATTTTTTTATTTGGTGTGCGTTGGAAGAGGGGTAGTCTTATACGGCGAGTATATCCCAAACTCTATATTTTAACTGGAAAAGTTGGGGGTCGTCTTATATGCCCAGTCATCTTATATGCCAGAAAATACGGGTATTGTATTTCTATTCCATCGCTCTCAGTTCCACCCACAAAATGGGAGTCAAGGTAGCTATCAATAAAATGAATGAAACAAGGTTGTAAGCATTAAATTGCAACAATTTTTAAAACAACTGAGACCAAATTAATAAATAGAAGACAATACTCAACAAGATAAGAACCCCTTTTACTACAAAACTGGTAAAATCCTGCCTGAATAAAAAAGCATTTTCCAACTAGTGGAAAGGCATCATGGACTTGACCAGCATAGTCTCCCTTCATAGGTAGTTTCAGAAGTTGGAAGTGCCAGCAAGGAAGCCCTTTCTTATGTCCCAGCAGACACTCCACTCAAGGTGGCAGGACTGTTTGAACTTTGAAGAGCTTCCCTTGCAAATTCTGAGTCAAGGCAGGGTTGTATGAGAAAATACAGTCCTTCAGATAGACTGGATTCAAGGTACACAGGGCTTTATACAGTGGGCTCTTAGTATCTGCTGGGATTTGGTTCCAGGATCCCCCATGGATACCAAAATCTGCAGATGGTCAAGTCCCAATAAATGCAGTGGCCCAGTGAAATTGTGTTCCTTATATAAAATGGCAAAATCAAGGTTTGCTTTTTGGAATTTATATTTTTAAAAAATATTTTCACACTGCAGATGCTTGGATCTGTGGATAAGGAACCTGCGGATACAGAGATTGACTGTATATTATAACCTACTCTGAATTGTCCCCAGAGAGAATCAAATAATAAGCTATTTTCATAAGATCATCACATGCTCCCTGTAGTCAGCAGGAATTTGAACTAGGTGACATTTCCAAACTCTTTTCAAAGAGTGTGTTACAGCTGTCCAAATTAGATGTATCTAAGACATTTGTAAATTGTCACCAGATCAGAAATCTCCAGGAACAGACACCACTGATATACTAGTTTCAGCTGCGCACACACATTCTGACCAGTCAAAATCTGAGCATGCAGATTCGGGGTTGAATCGAGGAGTATACCCAAACTGTAGACCTGTATCTTTAAGGGGAATGTGTCCCCATCCAACACAGGCCAATTTCTCCTTCCTTGATACAGGAAGGACTACTGAAAAGTGCCTATGAGTATCGTCCCAAACTAGAGTCAGAAGATATTGAAAGCTATCAAACTTCTAGCAAAACCAACAGGGGCACATCTACCACCACCACCCGCATCCAGTTCCCAGTCCAGATTGGTATCAAGGTAACCAAAGACATCTTTAGCCAATAAGCAGGCTGAAATGGAACCAGATAACCCATCTTATACAGTAATCTCTGTGGTGCTGCTACCTGCTCCAGCACCCTGACCTAGAATGATTTAATGAAGACTGACTGGAAATAATTCAATGTAGTGCAGGTCAGGGAAGATATTTTTCAGCAACAATTTCAATAGGCCTAATAGGCAATTGCCATTGTCCCTTAGGCTCATTGGAACCCTGCCTCACTGAATCTCCAACTCATGTGAGCAGCCCCTCCAGTCACTATTGTGAGCCTGAAAAGGCATGAGTATGGTGAGATCTCTCCAAGGATTCTGTCCTTGGCCCTCACCATATATCTTATTAGCTTGAGAAGCAATACAAAATTATTAGAACTAATTGCCTACAAAATAATAACATTACAGTGCCTACGAGGTATTGGTTAGCAACTTTGGTTGACATCTGGCTCCTAAGTGAATTGAATTCCTCTCACCCCCAGTGGTCTCCACAGGTAAGAAATAGATAGGACTAACCAGAAAGACACTATGTGATGGATCTCAGCCTGGCACACCACTCTGCACCCACTGTTTTCCTTCAATAAAACCACTTTCTGAATAGAGGTCTACTAAAGAAAAGTACATTTGCATACAATAAGTACAACTTTTGTCCCATTTTCTAAAATGATTCTCATCATAGAGCCTTGCACAGTCACTCCATTTTACATCTTCATGGTGTTATGTTGTGCTTATCAAGGCATAATAATGCCATTTCAATCCATTTCAATCCCAGATTGTAATACTGTACATCAAAATGTAGAAAGGTCAAAGGTTTCTGCAAGGCACTGTATCTCAATAACAAGGCCTTATCCCTGGACACATAAAATTAACAGGAATGGAACCCTATACCATATGAACTGGTTTCCAACACCATTTCCACCCAATGGAGTGGTCCTGAAGCCAGACTGAAATGGACCTAGATAACCCATCTCACGCAGGAATTTCTGAGATGCTGCTAGATAACTACGGCAGGCAGAAATTGTTAGCAGACAGGATGCTTCCCTTCCCTTCCTTCAGGCTAGAACTTGCTTAGCATGGGTAAGGCAGGGAGTCTAAGAATTCTGTGGTTGAGGCTCTTCATTCTTTACATGAAAGCATCACCAATAGGATATTGGATTACTGGACATACCAGCAACTTTCCCTGAAAGTTCTGAAACATTTTTGTGGGGAGGAGAGTAAAACTCCCAGAATCCTCCCTCCTGCAGGGCCACTTCCTTGATAATGGGGAATTCTGGGAGTCATCGTACAACTTCTGAAGGTCCTCATGATTCCTATCCCAGCTGTAAAATACTGAGATTTTTTGCAACAATTTTTTTTTTAAAAGCAATACTAGGGAAAGGGTGTAGAACAGATATAGGCAAGGAAAATGAGTTACTTGAACAGGAACATGAAAAGGACCCTGCCATTGTTACACCTGGAACAGGTAGAAGGGACTTGTCAAATTGACAAGACTTGCAAGATCATGACAAAGAAGGTGGCTTTGCCATGGATCAACACATATAGCCAGATTTCACCCAACCACATCATTAGCTAAAACAGCACCCTTCGTCCAAAGGCTATAGAAATAACACTGCAGGACTGAGGCTGACCTCTTCTTTGCACTACAACAGAAGCCAACAGGATTTACTTATGATTAAACATTGGTATGACTGGACTTCATGGCTCTGAGGATCAACCAAGAAGGAAAAAAGAGTTAACATGCTGGATTTATATCTGCTTTTCCTTGAGAATGACTGAGGTACTACTCCCTTATTACTAGTTCTTATAAAAAGAAAGGAAGTTTCACACATTACCTCTGGCCCAGCCAATAGCTATCATGACCATCCAGGCATTACTGTAATGGCTATGTGCGTGCAAAACCCCGCCTGTTATTTTCCACGTTCTGGTCACTTCCTTCATCCCTGCAACCATCAGTCGTATGGGCGGAAAAGAGACCCAGCGGTAGGCTAGATCGTGTGGACAGTAAAATATAAGATACCTTTAAAAAAAGGGAGGAAAGAAGTTTCAGCCTTAGCTACCTCAAGATATTTGTCATGAAAGCATGCTAATAAAATGAAACAAATTCAGATTTTTTTCTTAAACATAGATTTTAAGTAACTACAATAGTATTGGAGCTATCAACTGGTTATATTATAACTATGCTTGATACATACATATATACACATGGGAAGGAGAATAAATTAGAATTTTAATTGATTGTCAATAAATTTGCAGCTGGGAGCTCAGGGTGGCAGTGGATTAACACACTCTTAATTAATAAATATTACTCCTATCTTTTACTCTGCTGTAATATTCTTTCTTGATCTTTTATGATAGCTTTGTTTTATTAACTGTTGTGATTCTGTACAGTATTGATGTGACAAAGGCCTCCCTGTTAGAGCTTGGCCCCAACAAAACAGTCTGTAAAGAAAAAATATTGAACTAAATAGTAATAGTAGTAATAGTAAATGAAAGTTGCCTTTCTGAAAATAATACAAAGAGGGCGAAAAATTCTCGTAAGCATGAAAACCTGAAAGAAAATTTAACTGGAGTGCAGAATTTTTCTTTGAGTGGGCAACGTGCTTATTTCGTTCTGTCTCCAAAGCTACATCCCTGTGCTGATATCCAAGTAATTCAGTTCCTGACTAGGCCTTCCATGTATATAGTGAAAGAAGACAAAAATGCACTCTCTCAGCCACACTTTCTAATTCTCCTGGATGTGCCATCCAAAAGCAAAGGGAGTCCCTGCTGCAGAAAGCTGACTCAGTCTCAACTGGGTGGGAATGGGCCAGAAATTGCCCCTGACCTATAGCTACATCTACACCACCACCACCTGTGGTCTCTGTCTCTGTCTCTTCACTTGCTGAGAAACTCTGTTCTACAATCTGTCTCATAACAAAACCTGGATGTAAATCTAGTCTGTTCTTCTTGTTAACTACCCTCAAGTCAGCCTCGACTGATGGTGTCCCTGTGGATAAGACATCGCCCTCTGTTCTCCACTGCTCTGTTTAGATCATGCTGAGTTCCAGCCCATTACATCCCTGATTGAGTCTATCCATCTGGTGTGTGGTTATCCTCTCTTTCTGTTGCCTTCTACTTTCTTAGCACCATCATCTTTTCTAGTGAGCCATGCCTTTTCATGATATGGCCAAAGTATGACAACCTCAGTTTTGGCATCTTTGCTTCCAGGATTGATCTGGTCAAGAACCCATTTGTTTGTCTAATATATC
Organism: Sceloporus undulatus; assembly: GCF_019175285.1. Taxonomy (NCBI): domain Eukaryota; kingdom Metazoa; phylum Chordata; class Lepidosauria; order Squamata; family Phrynosomatidae; genus Sceloporus; species Sceloporus undulatus. The sequence continues at coordinate 210,950,419 of NC_056523.1, forward strand.
AGCTAAAATACAAAGAACAGAGATGCCATTTCACTCTCATTGTCCCTAGGAATAAATTTTAGCAACTTTCTCCCACCTCTTCCTATGGGAGCGTCAAAGGGTTAGGCCAATCATAGATACTGCCTCTCAGGTTGTTCATGTGTCACTGGAAGCTTAACAGGACACATGCTTCCCTCAGTCATTAGAGATGTGTTGGTTTTACTATGAAGTTACTATGTTTAACTTTCTCTTTCCCCTTTTACAAAGAATGCATATTTTTTTTAAAAAGAGGAGGCGAGGAAAGATAAATCAAGACTTCAATTTAGTTTATCCTAAATTTAGTATCTCCTAAATTTAGGAGATAATAATACATCTCTTAGCAGCTGCGTTGGGGTGAATTCCTCTGTGAAAATCACCATGTGCTCAGAAATTGTTAGTGCGTTGTTTAAAGCAAAGTAACGTAATGTAAACATATAATACTTAATTACAAAGGGAATATTTCTAACACTACCATTTACAACACAAAGCATCAAATGGAGGCCCAGTTGCCAAACCTGACCTCCTAAGGATCTTAAGCTGCCAATCCAGAAGGAAGGGGCTATTTGGAAGAGGTGGTGGCTATAATGGTAGTCTGATTAAGGACAGTGGTTCCCAACCTTGGCCCCTCAGATGTTGCTGAACTTCAAGTCTTGGGAGCTCCCAGCACCATGGCAACTGGGATTCTGGGAGCTGTAGTCCAATTATTGTATTCCAATAATACCTGGGGACCCAACTTAGGAAACTACTGACTTAGAGAAAAGGACACAATACTGTGGTCCAACATTCTCCACCCTTTCCTCAATGCAGTCTGTAGTTGTTGGCCAGAGACTGGAAATAAAACATGAGATTGTTCAACTAAGTTTTTGAGGTCTACCTCCCATTTTCACCTGTCCTCAGCAAGAGAGCTTTTCAAAATATCACCCCCGAGCAGCAATATTTATTCATTATATGCACCTTCCTTTCATATAAAGGTGTAACAATGCCAATATTGCATCTTTTTGTTTGATGGAAAACAGAACAGTTCATTAAGTCTTCAGCATTAGACATTTATCAGGTTACCGTTTTGCAGAATATCTAATAATATTTCCAGTACATACCAGTAGATGTCACTAACTGACAAGCATTAAAGAATTAATATATTGGCTTATTCCCTAGAAAGAAAAGTTTCTTTTCAAATCATATGTACTAATGAGGCAGGGCTTGGATATGCTGGCAAGAGTTGCTGTCCCTTCAACATTTGGAGGGCCACACAGTTCCCACCCTTGCTTTACACACCTAATCCAGCAGAAGTTTAAAATTATGAATCACCAAGTACGGAAATGTGTGGTCTTTTCCAAAAACTTAAGTGCTCTCTTTAAAAAACTGCTTGTGATGTGAACTAGCACACTGAATGATACTATGGCCTGCCACTCCTACATAACAATTAACCCATCCCAGTAATACTGTACTTTCACATGCAAATTGTCATCTTCAATTGACTGGATACCAGTGCTAATGGGGTGGCTATGTGGCCATGTTTACACAAGACAGGCCTCTATTTGAAGGGATCTTGTAGCACCTTTGAGACTGTGTGAAAGAAATTGTAGCATATGCTTTTGTAGACTTAGGACTATGAAATCTGATGCTACAACTTCTTTTGCACAGTTAGTCTCAAAGGTGCTATAAAATACCTTTGCATACTGATATTCTAGACTAACACAGCTCTGTCTCAGCAGCATCCTGCACCAGGGTGTCACCGGGTGCAGGGAATGGGGCTTCGAGGTGGATCGAAAAGGGCCTGCTCCCAACTCCCTGCCCTGCGTGGCCTTACTTCACAGTAAAGCCGCACAGGGCAGGAACAGGGGGTGCTAGGCCCTCACTCTCCCTGTGGCATGTGGCTTTACTCTGAAGTGAAGCTGTATGGGACAAGGACTGGGGGGCACCGGGCCTTCTCCCTCTCCGCTGCACGCCATGGAACATGGCAGGGAGGTGGGGGTTACTCTCTGGGTGTCACCCCCCCTTCTGTGGTGTCACCCCCCCCTTCTGTGGTGTCACCCAGTGTGGTCCATACCCCCCACATCCCCCTAATGACACTACTGCTCTGTCTCTGAACTCTATTTGAAGGGTTATTAGGGTCAAACCTGATTAAAGATTCACACTACCTGGTCACTGTCTTGTCCCCATGGCAAGACACACTGTTTCTAGAGTAGAGATTGAATTGGTGGAGTCTGAATTGCATCAACCTCTCTGGTCAATATTTAAGTAATGTTTATTTTGCTTTTCCAAAAAAGGAGTCACTCAAAATGGCTTAAAATATTATATAAATCCAAACTGGAGGCTACTTCACATAGTTACATTAAAATACAGTCAGCCCTTCCTTTACACAGGGGATCCATTCCGGACTCACCCATCCACGTGTAAGGGGAAAACTGCATATGCTCATGTCCACTGAAAGCAATGGGTGGGTGCGTGCGGTGCAGCATGCACACCATGGGTGCACACGCCATTCATTTAATTGTAGTGCAGCTTCAGCATAAACTGAAAACTGTATAAACGAAGCCCATGTACAGCGCAGCCTGACTATATATATTTATTAGCTAGAGTAGTGAGCTAAAACTTCCATAATCCCCAACTATGCCCACACTGGCTGAGACTAATGGGAATTAGAGTCCAATGAAATATGGAGGCATAGGTTCATCATCCCAATCTCATTATGTATGATAATTCAAATTATACATGAATCAGGTTTTTAAAATCCAACATACACTGATCAGATAACTAAAACATCTATTTTAAATTCTTAAGAAACATTTTTCATTCTCGTACAGACATCTCATTGTAAAAAAAATTGCAATTTCATATCTTACATGTATTATCCTTCTGTTTCTTAATAGAAAACAAGACAGTGAATTTATATTTTTTTATTCTTATGGTAATTTTGCTGAGTAACAAGGACGGGATACAGACCGCTCAAAAAAGGTGCTCTCCCACCGCCCTGGTTTGTTCAGCGAGGGACAAACCGCACGGCTCCGTCGCGGAACAAAAAGAACCCGCAAAAAGTGGGTTCTTCTTGCAGCGCCTTTGTGACACCGCACACTTGCAGCATCACAAAGGCGCCAGGATGTGCGGACGCTAGGTGTCCGTCACGTCAAAATGGCGCCGCCTGTATGTACAGGGCGCCACCATTTTTACACCCCCATCACATGCTAGGGGTGAGGCCAATATGGACGGTGAATCCTCGGCCAACCACTAGCATGTGACGGGGGTGCTGCAAAGGCCCATCTAAATCGGGCCAAGATTATTTATTTTGACTACTTGCAACAAGACACCATGCAACTCTCTGAGTAGTAGCCCTCATGCAACTCTCTGAGTATTGCCCTGACTATGTAATGGTACTCAGCTAGTAACCCACTGCAACTTCTTTCCATGTCAAGCAATGAGTTGCAACAAATGCTGTAGTTTTGAGTTCTGTGCATTCTGACACAAACATGAGAGTAGAAGCAACAGGATGGAATTCTAAATTGTAAAAGGGTGGGCCATTTCTGCAGCTCCTTTCCAACTACAGATCTCCATACTATATTTCACACTATTTGCAAGAAACCTCTAACCCACAGGAACTGACTGGACAGGGGCACAAGGGACTGTGAGAGGAAGGGAAAGTCAGGAAAGCCTATTTGTGTGAGCACTAACTGTTCACAGAAGCAAGGAAGACCAAAGCCACAGTTTACCAGATCTAGAGGCTCTGTTTTTGAGACAATGAGTACAATGATCTAAACTGAAGCTTATTAATTCATCGTGAAATACCAAAGAGATGATATTATTAATGCTTGAATGGAGAAGCTACTATAATGAAGACAGAACATCCCTGAACAATAACATCAGATTCTCCCTATCCTGCACCCTAAGGATTTAGTAAAGCATGGCAAATGTGAGTTACAGACAGTGAGAGGTTAATTCCATAACTCACGTCACAAAGACTCCCAACAAAGAGCTGAGCTTCACAAGTTCAAGCTTCGTTCAAAATTGTTTGTTAATGAGCTTCACTAATTAGTGGGATGTCCTGGAAAGGAACAACATGCACTTTTAGGATAGAATAAAAAGACTCTTTTGTGCCAGTTGCAAAATACAGCTAAGTCTTATTAGCTGGGTCTCTCAGCCTGTGGAAAACTGACATGGAGGGCATGCAAACCTATTTCACTTGCTTGTCTGAGAAAATATTTTCATGCTTCTCCTTAAGCTAACATTTTAAACCAACACAGACAGGATAACCTTTACAATAAAGCAATCAGATTACATTCTAAAAACTGATGCAGTCAACCTGATCTGAACTATGCCTACTGTGTGACTCAACAGTATTCAGCCATGGTTTGCTCTCATGGAAGTGTGCATAGTTCTGCAGCACTCAAAATAAACCTAAAAACAGGAATTGGTGTGATATTTTTCCTTCCAGCACTGCAATTTCCTTTTACTTCCACCTTTACTTAAACAATAATAGAAACATTGATTTGTCAGTCTTCTTGCATCAAAACTTTATATATGTGTTGATATATCATTTAAACTTAGGGGCTCTACAGACTGCCCCCCCTTCCTAGCTGGATCCAGCCTTTCTAAGGTGGAAAAAGGAGCTGCAAAGGAGTTCCTTTTTGTGCCCTCGAAAGGGTGCCACAGCCACAGCAGCACAGCTATATGGCACTCCTTTGGAGCTGTGTTGTATGGATGCAGCGTCGGAGGCGCATCATGAAGCTGCACGGACGGCATCATGGCACCCTGGGGGTGGGGTCAAGGTGTGCGTCATCTGGCCGGTCTGTACAGGGCCCTAGTGCCTTAAATGGTGAGTTGGAACTACAGTGGTACCCCGGGATACGAATGCGCCGCCTTACGAAATTTCCGGGTTACGAAAAAAATCCATTAAAAAAACCTGTTCCGGGTTACGAAGGTTATTTCGGGTTACGAAAAATTTTTTGGTGCTTTTCGGCGCTTTTTCGCACGAAATCGCGGCTTTTCCCCATTAGCGCCTATGGCATTTCGGCTTGCGAATGCTTTTCGGGTTACGAAAGCGGCGGCGGAACGAATTAATTTCGTAACCGGAGGGAGCACTGTACCAATAAGATTCAGGTCACACATGTTGTTAAGTACTTACAATGAATTTATTCAAAAACAATGGATAACAGGCACTTTACCCAAAGATATTTTTTTCTTCTCTTGGACACCAAAACGTTTCATCCAGAGTACTGATCCATGTGTATATTGTTGCCAATTTCATCTACTCAAATGGATACAGTTAACAAACAACGATGCTTCAAATCAGGTAACAGCCCTAAAATTCACCCTTTTAATTAAGCATGAGGATATTTTTTCCCTAAAGATGTTTTGGCTTACAACTTCCATCAGTCCCACTCAGCAGACCAAAAGGTGTGGTATTGTGGCAGTCATAGTACAAAACACATGGAAGACCAAATTTCCACTCCAATTTTAATTCATGTGCTTGAGATATTCCAAATATTTGAGGGCAGATTTAGTCTTAGACAATGTATTTTAGAAAGTGCTTACCAGATTGATGAGGCTAGAAGGACACTTGTGGTATTGGCAAGAAATGCAACTGGAGGTTCTGCTAGCATCAGTGAAGATAAAATGGATCCACCAAAGCAGTAAAGCATAGCGCTAAACCAACATGCAATTGGGCTGCGATATGCTACTTCCACTGCTCCTGCAAACAGTAAAAAATAAGAACAACTGTTTATAAGGAATTCTGCTATCAAACCTTTCATCTTTAATCTCCATAGAAATGAGAAAAACCTGATGGCAGCCACAGTTCTTTAATTTATTCTGGCTTCAAGAGAAAAAACTTGGCAGGCATTATTGTACTGGAAAGTATCATAGAAAATAAGTAAAAATGTCACCATGCTCAGAACCTCAAGACAGCTCTTCTGATGGGATCAAAGATCCCTTCAAGAAAAGTAGCAAGATAATTTTTCCACACTCTACTGAACTTTAACATTCTCTGTGCAAGTAGGTGGTATCTAACTCAAAGCACATCTTATACTGAATCAGCACTCCTGATGACTACTAAACTCTAACACAGCTAATTGTTTATTTATGTGTGGAATGTCTTTTTAGTATCTAGATAACTATGAAAGATATTGAGAGTCAGAATCATAACTGGATTCCAGAATCACAACTGGATGTCAGGAGACAGAGGAAGTGAGGAAGGCAAAAAAGACCTTAGGAGCTGCTCTCCCAGGACTCAACGTGACACACATTCACTCAGAGGGCTTTCGACCAGTTGCCCTCCTCCCCTGGCAAAATAATTCCAGGAAGGAGTGGGAAGTAGTTAAGTATAGCACCAGGACTCATGTTTCAGATGGACTCTCCCCTCCCCTTCTCTCTCCAGGACCATCGACCTACAACTACCATGTGGGTAGGATCCCACGTGACTGTTCTCCTGTTCTTAAATGTCACATTCCAGACTACAAAGGTTTTAATAAGATAATTTGAGTAAAGCACTCTCACATCCATCAAACCTATCCTACAATAACTATCATACAAAAATGAAATGCATAGATATAGGATGGGGGACACCTGGCTGAATGAGACTACATGTGAAAGGGATCTGGGAGTCCATGTAGACCACAAGTTGAACATGAGTCAACAGTGCGATGTGGCAACTAACAAGGCCAATGCAATTTTAGGCTGCATCAATAAAAGTATAGTGTCTAGATCAAGGGAAGTAATAGTGCCACTCTATTCTGCTCTGGTTAGGCCTCACCTGGAATATTGTGTCCAGTTCTGGATACCACAATTTAAAAAGGATGTGGAAAAACTGGAGCGTATCCAAAGGAGGGTGACTAAAATGGTGAAGGGCCTGGAAACCATGCCCTATGAGGAATGACTTAGGGAGCTGGAGATGTTTAGCCAGGAGAAGAGAAAGTTAAGAGGTGATATGATAGCCTTGTTTAAATATTTGAAGGGATGTCATATTGAGGAGGGAGCAAGCTTGTTTTCTGCTGCTAATAGAGACTAGGACCCAGAACAATGGATGCAAACTGCAGGAAAAGAGATTCCACCTCAACATTAGGAGGAACTTCCTGACAGTAAGGGCTGTTCGACAGTGGAACAAACTCCCTCAGAGAGTGGTGGAATCTCCCTCCTTGGAGGTCTTTAAGCAGAGGTTGGATGGCCATCTGTCAGGGATGCTTTGATTTGGATTTCCTGCATGGCAGGGGATTAGACTGGATGGCCCTTGTGGTCTCTTCCAACTCTATGATTCTATCCACAACTGCCTTGTGGATACTACTGTAGGAAAACAGCATAGAAATTAAAATAAAATAAATCCACAGCCCTGTTGAATCTTGAATATACTGTACAGAATAAACTGATACAGGTTATAATCTTATACCAACTTGAGCACAGAGTAAATTCAGTGAATGTCAAAGAACTTAATTCTGTGTAAGCACACTTGGAAAAGAGGTGTTAGTGATCACCATGAATTGTTGGGTGTGGAGAGGGACAATTCAAAATTATATTTTTCCCTGGAACCGATACAAGAGGACACAACTCACTTGACTGTGGATTTCTCCTCTGCATCATCCAACAAATCAACCCCTATTCATTTCATTTAATATTTCCCCTTAACTGGGCTATGTGTTGCCTCCATTTTAGGCTTATAAATAGCCTCTTGCCAGAGTGGTGTAGTGGTTTGAGCGTTGGATTGGACTCCAGGACATCATGTTTCAAACTTCTGTTCAGCCATGGAAACACACTGGATGACCTTGGGCAACTCACACTTTCTCAGCCTCAGAGGAATGCAATAGAACCCCATCTCAGAATAAATCTTGCCATGAAAACCCTGTGACTTACAGTAGCTGTAAGTCAGAAACAACCTGAAGGCATATAAAAATTAGTTGCTTGTGGCAAGAGCCACAAGCCTCAGGAGATCGCACAGAAAAGGTTTTCTTTTTAAGACACAAAGAGGATCTCAAGTGGTAGAAATTCTTAAGTTACCTTTCAGCAAGACTGTTTCAAATTTGTTTTATGTTCAATGAGTGCTTATTAGGCAAGATGAAATACTGTACACACTTTAATAACTGTCTCAAATGATAACTCAAAGCCACTGGCAGTATCTGAATATGGAGGGGGAAAACTATTTAAAATTTGGGTCCAAGTGAAAATTACCATTCACAGCACTGAGTGTATGGCCAGAATCACAACCTCAATTACAGCTTTTTCCAATACAGATGGCAACAGCAAAGTTATGTCCCCCCAGACTGTTTGACTGCAACTCCCATCAGCCCAATCTAGCACAGACAATGGTAAGGGATGATGAGAGCTACAGTTCAACAGTATCTGGAGGGACATAAGTTGCACACCACTTTCTCCTTTCTCCTATGTTATATTTTAAAGAACACACAACAGGGATGCAGGTTAGTTCAACTGGTGCCCTTCTAGATGTTGGATTATATATCCCCTATTTTCTATGCAGGATTGATGGAGCTATAGTTCAACAGGATATAGAGGGCACAAGTGTCTCACCTCTTGTTTAATGGGAAAACAGCAATTATTTCTAGTAATTTGCTTTTAGTAATTCAGAAGATATTAGAAGTAGCCATCAATGAACTTTCAAGTTCAAGTTCATCTTTATTACAGTCATAGAGCAGCACATATCAATGAACCTTAATTTCCTCTTAACTGTTTTTTACCCATTTCAAGGAGCAAGAAAAATGAAAAAAAACAAGGTCCATTTATATCTTTAGGCATTCATACAACATTAATTCTGTGCAAACACTTTTGTAAGAGCTAAGTTAACCTTTCTATTCTTATCTGCAATAACAAAATATAAATTTTCAAACATTAATATCTGTATTGCATGTCATTTTTGACAGTTTACATTCATGATTACAGGATCACTGTTCAGTTCACGTAAAGCTCATCAATATTTCTTCTAGCATCAACAGTGCCATTAATTAAGCTTAATTGTGTGTCTGACAAGGTTAACAAGGGAGGTAATTATCTAGATAAAGTATCAGATTTACCAAACGGCAAGTAAGGAGCACAAGAGAAGTGTTAAATCCAGACACCTTGTACTGCAAGTATATACTCACATATTTCTCGTGATAAATCCACATATTTTGGGAAGGCCAAGAGACAAGCAAACACCCATTTCATAAATTTGATTTGAATTATAAAGTGAGACAGGAAGATATCTCAATATTCAGGAGAAGGATGCTGTGACTGATCCGACGGGTGAAAGGAACAAGGGTTACCAGGTTGATTAAAAAATGTCTATCCTAGCAAGCATTTTTTTTAAATGTTTTTTTAGATTTTTTCATCTTGTGAGACACCTTGGGTCCCTTTTTGGGAGAAGGGTGGCATGAAAATGAAATAAACAAACAAACAGCAACAAGGAAATAACCCACTTGCTTGCATTCTACTCCCCTTCATTTTGGCACCGTCATACTGATTTTACCCCTCTAATTTTTCCTTCTGCTCTCTCTTTTCCCCTTTCTTAGGAATCTTCTTGCTTGTTTCAGTGTATAAGTCTTAGGGAAGGGCTTTGGAAACACTGTCTTTAATAGATGCAAACTACTTAGAGAAACAGTCAGCCCTCCTTATTCACAGATTCTTTACCCACAGATTCAACCATCCACAGCTTGAAAATATTCAAAAAAATACAAATTAAAAAACCAAACAAACACCAGACCTTGATTTTGCCATTTTATAGAAGAGACACCATTTTACTCTGCCATTGTATTAATGGAACTTGAGCATCCACAGATTTTTATATCCATAGGGGATCCTGGAACCAAACCCCAGCAGATACCAAGGGCCCACTGTATTTGTTCCAAGAGTGGTATGAAATTTCAATCATTCTAACAAATTACCTTTCTCTCCTTCAGTAAAAAATATTGGGGAAGGATGGGTCAGATTCAAGGGTATTCTTTTGCAGTTCTCACTCCTGAATACACGTGGAATCATACAGGGGTGTGGAACAGAGACATGATGACAAGGGATTGGAGCGTGAAGACAGACTGACATTTTGGGGTAGTGGAAAACAATTTGTGGCCTTTCAAGTGTTTTTGCAGTCTAGCTCTCATCAGTTCTAATGTGTGTGATGAGAGCTCCCAGATGATGGAATTTTGTCAAACCTCAAGAGAGCCACAAGTTTGTTAAATATAGTGTTGGGGGGAAGATGAGAGGTTTACGATAGGCAAAGAAAATGGAGACAGTCATGCTTTTACACTTTGTCTTTAAAATTACTATTGCTGGGTCACCCAATGTCAGTACCTTCAGGACAAACACAAAAGAAACTAACACTTAATACAACATTTTGTTAACTGATCACATCCACTGACACAAAACCGTTGGCTCTAGATACTGATTTCAATATTAATATGGTGTCTAAGAAATATTAAACAAATTCTGAGATTCTACACTTTTAGCTACAAGGAAAAGAAAGGAAAGTGCCAGGTTCAATTGCCATATTCATCTTAGTACTACCAGGTGCTAGGGGGAAACCTAGTTGTGATGGATTATGAGAATGAGGGGGGAAATTACATCACAAAAGTAATCTAATAAATGAGGGGGGTATTCTACTGGTGTAATAACTAAAGCTGTCTAGTTCTTTTTCCAAGTTCTTTTTATGGGACGTTCCCAAGCTGATGGTTAACTATTCCTGGAATAGACACTAAATGCAACCATATTACTACACTGGCATTAAATCTCAGTATAAAGATCCTGTGTCCTTTGTTTGATACCATCTCATATGGCAGAAGATACCAAAAGATATATTAGGACTATCATTCAAAAACCAAAGTGCTAAGGGAACTTAAGAACAGATGAAGAGCCATGGTGGACTGCACCAAAGATCTAGCACAGCATTTTATCACAGAAACCAAATACTGTAGCTGTCCATGGGAAGCTGAGAAGTGGTGACACATACCCCAATGTGTGTTTCCCAACAAATGACATAGTGAGACAAGATAAAGATGTGCTTAAGGTGAACTCCAAGATCTAGAACAGGGGTGGGGATCATGTGGCCCTCCATATGTTAAGGGATTCCAACTCCCAGCATTTCTCACCATTGGCTATTCTGGTTGGTCTGCTGGGACTTTCAGTCCAACTTTGGGGATGTTGCACAATTCACGCTCTTGCAAGTCAACACCAGTTTCCACCAATCCTTCTATTTCCAGTGTGTTCATGATTTGAGAACCATTGCTCGTGGAGTCAAAATAGTATCATTCTCAAAAACAAGAGAGAGCTGACAGCAGGCTCAAAGGGATCCCAAGATTTGTAGGAGTATTTAAAAAAAGGTAAGGACAAGGAATACACAAAAACAACCTTGAAAGAACCAAGTACTCTCAATGGTGACAGAACACTGACTGACCATGGGACAGGATTCTGTGGAGTGAGGGAAGGAACAGAGCATTTGGAAACTTGTGCAACAATTTTCCACTCTGTAGCACTTTGTTTCAGGTCTCACCTGTAAAAAAAATGTATTGTTATATTGAAATATGTGGTGCTCTTAACACTTTGTGGGCTGTTTATATAAAAGCATCTCGTTATTATTCCCATTTTAGAAGGTGGAAACATGACACTAAGGATAGTGTATTCTGACAGTTGTTTCCAGTATTATATTTGCTACAGCTATACATCCTTAAACACTCATGTATACTGTACATTTCACAACTCCGCCTAGGCTACACCTTCCCAATATACCTACATAGGTATGTCAGTTGCAGCATAAGACAGGTATTGATTCAAACATGGAATTGGTTTAACTTGCTTCACTCTCCCTCTCTTTCTCTTTTTCCCCAAATACTTCCCAGCATGAGTCCTCAGATGTTAAACATCTCATCCCATGTTTAGAGATCTTGGGACTTACATTGCAATACAACATCTTGGGAACCACTGTTTGAGCAGATCAAGACATGACTACACATTGCAGGTCCTGGACCATGGGTATGACTTTGGCAACAGCAGGTGAACTAAGGATCAGTTTTCTGGGGGCACATCAACTGCCCCAAAGTTTTTAAAAATACAAATGAGAAGAGCCTCAAAGACTACTTCTAGTTTTGAAAATAAATAATAAAATATTGTTATATATTATTTTCATTTTTTTAATATTAAACAGTGTGGGAGGGGACAACTGAAGCATAGTTAAAAGATGAACTGTCACTACTGGAGGTCTCCAGGAAAGACAATTCACACATCTTTGGAGTGCAGGCCAAAAAAGTGCACCCAAGAAAGTCTAGAAACATCAAAATCACCCTTGTAGGATGCATGTGATCCCGAGGGTCCGTTATGTCCTCACCTGATCTATACCATTTCAACAGATCACTAGGAACAGAGTCATTAGAGACATTTGTTTGTTTGTTTTTAAATACACCACAAAGAGTTAAAACACAGAAATGCCATTTTATTTGCATTTACTACTACCAATGACCTCTGCACATCACAACTCAAACTGCATTAACAAACCGATGGATCCTTTCCAACTGACAGATCCTAGCACACTACTGGTCAAAGACACTGTGCAGCTGCTCCACCTTATCCTTGTTAAGGATCTTTTGGTAGTAAGAAAAAAGTCACATGAATCTATGGGAAAACATAGTAGATTTGACTAGATTCCCCTTGCCCCAAGTAAGATTCCCCAAATTAGGAAAAATGACTGTCCAGTAAAAGATTAGTCCAGAAACACCTAAGAGCCTTTAGGAAGATTTCTCATACTTTCCAGTTTCCATCCCCAGAAGCTTTACACGGAGGCATAAGATTATACTAGCATAAAACCAGTATGCATTTGTGGTATGCTCTAGGAATGTAATTCTTTGCTCATTTTCTTCCTGAAGGAAGCGCAATGTGATTTTAGTATGTTTCTTCCCGCTGAAAGCAACACAGAGCTCTGGACTTTGTACAGAAACTGTGCAAAGAAAACAGCATTTCCTTCATAGGAAATAGCCTTTTCTGCATAGAAAACTATTTTTGCACTGAAAATCCTGTGTCATGCGCAGAAAATACTGTTTCCTGGGCAAAACAACCATATGCAAAACTGGCATAGAAGAAGTCCCAAAATTTGAAGATTGTCTTCAGTCCAGGATTCATCTCATCACAGATTCTTGACACTTGAGGGAAATGTTTTTCAACTATTTTTTCAAATATTTTCCAATATTTTTCTATCCTTAGTGTCCCCTGGGGCTTCTGCAACTTTGTGTTTGTTCCTCTGCGGAAGAAAGTGACACAGCGGATACTAGTGGGGCCAAAAAAAAAATCAAGTTAATGATTAGAGCATAGGGATTTTGATACCTTACTGACATGGGGCTAAAGTTTGGTGCTTCAACAAACCCTCATTTAACTTGACACTGATTACTATATTCTAGATGAGAAGACGTTAATTCAGGGTTTAATGTTTCACCAACTTGAGCACTGCCTTGTCACTTGTGTTTGTTCTGCAAGGATTAACAATGTGCGGGCGTTGTGACAGAACACAGCATGTGATCAAACCTATGTAACATAATCTTCACATATGCCAAATAAGTGGTAATGATAAGATTCCTAAGGCAACCTTACTACATAATACAAAAAGAATAAATGCAATTAAATTTTTCCCATTTTAAAAGGTAGGGCATAAGGGAGGGTTTTAAGTAGAGAAGTGTTTTTCTTTTCCACTGTTTTCTCACCCAAAAGCTCTCTCCTCTAAACTGCAGGCAATTGTCCGTTTTCCACACCACTAGGGTAGAAGAAGTGAAGAAAAAGTGAACAGGGAATGAGTTATCCACACACACCACAACTTTTCCGCTCAAATGTCCACCTCATTTCTATTTCCTTTTAGAAAGATATCAGGGTTCTGTTATAACATAACTGTTATAGGAAAACACATGTTAAGATGCAGCTAACCCCTAAACATTACAGTCGCTAAAGAATACAGGTATTTTTTGTATGACTCCTACACTTTTGTAAATTTTACAATAACAAAGAAGTCATGCAGAAAGTCCAATGCAAAGACATTTTCTATTATTTCTGTGATCTTTTAAAAAGAGATTAAAGGGAAAATATACAGAAATGAATTGTTTCTAAAAGCAAGTATATAATTAACCTAAATTGCCTTAATAGTTTGTTTCTCAATGATAATTATTAAATGCATTCGTTTTAAATACAAAAAATTCACATGGAGATAAGAGTGTCATAATTATCTCCTAACAGCTTAAAGAAAAAGAGTAAAGCTTTGATATTTCAAATATATGCCACTCTTCATTTCTCAAATTCAGAATACATTTTAATAAATAATGTTTTTAGTATTAGATACTGTAATGCAATTAAATAATTTGTACTATTAAAAAGATAGTTATTATGACAGATGTAGAGAGGAAGAATAGTAAACATTAATTTACTCCGGTCAAAGGCAAGTGGGAAGTCATTTTAAATGGGTGATGGGGCAGGGACAAAGTTTTGTATTATGAATCTTTTTCATTTGTGACTGGGGTAGGGATAACCTTTTGTGTACTTCTTGTGAATTTGTTTGTTTTGTTTATATCGTTATGTGTTTTGTTTATGTGTATACTGTTCGTTTTACTTTTTACTTTTTAGTTCAGAGATGCCAGCCACAGATGCTGGCGAAACGTCAGTAATAAACTCTTCTAAAATATGGCCACATTGTCCCCAAAAAACACAAAAAACTATTATAACAATGTCACCAGGTCAAAAACTCCATGGGCAATTATGAAGTAGTTCTTCTTTCAGATCCTGGACTAAAATTATTTTAGGATCCTCTACTCAACATTTTCAGTGTAGTCTTATTACACAGTACATTCATGTTCTCTTTTTCGCTCTCTCACTCTTTACTTAACAATTTGGGGGAAACAAATACAACAGAAAGCAATATCATGAGCCTTTTCCTTGAGGCGTGGCTCCAGCTTTAAACGTATCTGCCCACTTGCAAGCATCCCTCTATCTTTGCCACCCTCGCATCGAGGCCCTATCTGAACAAATTTTCAGGCGGTCTTTCAGGCTTCTCCCATGTCAGCAGGGTGTGGCAGGACATCCAAAGCCCCAAATACTCTCTCAGCCTAATTTGTACAGCGTGCTCTTGGGCTCCAGTCCATTATGGCACACAGTCATTAAAGGCTGAGATTTACTGACAGGTGTATGGATGAGTGGATGGCTGGCAGAAAATGAGATCAGCCACAAATACAGCATAAGCACAAGAGGCAACTAAGTGCAGCACAAAGTGGGTTTGGATGGAAACTAGGAAGGACCTATCCCTTCTCATACCATGCATGTTGAAGACCAAGGGTGGGATTGTTATAAAAATATTAAAATTTTGTTGTGACATTTTTGCCCAAAGGATCCTGATTTCTTTCTCTAATAATTGAGGCCTCTTCTAACGTGAAGCAGAGAACTGTCCGCATCGTACAAACAGCTTTTAACTTCTGTTTTCAGCTTGCCTGAGGTTTGGTTTAATTGTGTTTCAACTTTGGTACTTAAAGTGCATGGTATTTTTAAAAGGCTGTTATTGTTGTGTGCCTTCAAGTCATTTCCAACCCCACCGTAAACCCATCCTGTGGTTTTCTTGGCAGGATTTGTTCAGAGGTTTGCCATTGCCTTCCCCTGGGGCTGAGAGCGAGTGACTTGCCCAAGATCACCCAGTGGGTTTCATGGTTGAGCTGGGAATCGAACCTTGGTCTCCAGAGTCATAGTCCAACACTCAAATCACCACATCACATACATGCCCTTAAATGCCATGCTGGGAGAAAGATACATATATAATCAATTAGTTAGTTAAACAATACAGGGGATTAATGGACTCATTCTCCAGTCCCATTAGACAAATCGAATTGATTCTATCTATCTTTCTTTTTTTCAATGATCACTTCCATGTGTCCTGACAATCAAGCCCCCAACCAAGGCACTTTGTCCTCAAGGAAGAAGTCAATAACCATCATGTGTCAATTATAAAAAAGCCTGAGAACATATCCCATGAGAAAGTTATCTGCTGGATGTGTTACAGAGACCCTACTGAGCTGAATCACATCCACTGTTCAGCTTCCAACAGTGACAGCCTGAGTGAATTTGGAAACTCCACAAATGAGCCTGAAGATGAACAGCCACACTCTGTTTGCATTAGCTGTACAGAGCATAGAGTTTGAAAACCATCATGGATATACTATTAACAGATCAAGCCTTTCCTTTTTTCTAAATCATCTTTAAAAATCATTTATGCTAGTGGCCATCAATACATTGCAAGTATTGCATTCAAGTGTGAAGAACTGCTTTGTTTTTACTGCCTAAATATGTCAGTTTGGGTGACCAGAAATGCAGCCGAACATGGGTCACATTTAGCAAAATGCCACTGGATTTCCATTTCAGCAACTGGCAATTAGAGTTTGGCTATGGCTACTTTGTGACTGAGTTTGAGGATCAAACAGTCACTTGGGCTGCGTTTGCACTGCAGAAATAATCCATCTTGACCACACTTTAATTACCATGACTCAATGCTGTGGAACACTGGAAGCTATAGTTCTGTGAGATATTTAGCCTTCTCTATCAGAGAGCTCTAGTGTCACAATAAACTAATTTCCCAGAATTTCATAGCATCGAGTGATGGCAATTAAAGTGATGTCAACTTGGATTATTTCTGCTGTGTGGATGCAGGTCTGGTGTGAGTAAAGCTGCCATCTGGCAAAGGGGCAGCTCATGAAATAAAAAAACCAAAATAAACCTTGGGGATGCAGCTCCCAGAAAGCACTACGATGAAGCAAGGGTTAACACCTAAGAACCTAAGAGGAACACTCGTGGTTCAGACCAAAGACCTAATTGCTATTCAGGTTACACAGTCGCCAATCAGTTATCTAGGGAAAGCCCACAGGACATGGTGGGAGAGCTATTGAGTCAAAAGCAGCAGCACATGGCAGAGAGGCCTCACACAGAGGACCCAAAGTATAATAATGGGCAAGAGATGATCAACATGCATGCAGCTGAATGGTGGGATTGGATGATTCTCAAGGTGACTGATGTGACTGACAGGCCAGGGGCTGGTACTATATTTATGCTGTATTATTATCATCTTCACACAGTTCCTGAACAGTTGCTCTGATGACCTGTGAACCAACAATAGTCCATGGTCACCATTCTGAGCTGCATTGTGTGTGATATTTAATTTCTAAAGGGTTTATTGTTGTTGTTAACTGCCTTTGAGATGTCCCTGACCCATGGCAACCTTGTGGATGAAGCACTTCCAAGGCTCCCTGTCCTCCACTGCTCTGCTCAGGTCCCATAACTTCATACCTGTGTCCTCCCTAATTGAGTCCATCTCTTTTGACTTCTCTCCACCTTTCCTAGCATTGTCCTTTCTAATGATTCATGTCTTTTCATGATGTGGTCAAAGTACAACAGCCTCATTTTGATCATCTTGGCCTCCAGGGTGATGTCAGGCTTGATCTGTTCAAGAATCCACTTGGTTGTCTTTTTGGCCATCCACAGTATCCTCAGCACTCTTACCGCAGCACCACATCTCAAATGAATTAATTCTCTTCTTATCTGCTTTCTTCACTTTCCAGCTCTCCCATCCACACATGGTGATGGGGGATACAATGGATTGAATGATTCTAAATTTGTGCTCACTGCTCAGATTTCAACTACAACAGGGTTTCACAACTTCTTCTCTAGACCAGTTCTCAGACTGAAACCATCTGATGCTGTAGGCTAAGTAGATCTGAATTCGGTCAGAGCCTGGATTGGAGACTCTCAGGCAACCCTATGCTTGAAGTCTCATCAATGAAGAAAACATGATCTAATGCAGTGATTCCCAAACTCTGGGCACACAGTTAACCAAGCTGGCTGAGGCTCCTGGGAGTTGAAGTCCAAAACATCTGGAGGACCAAAGTTTGGGAACCACTGAGCTAATGAAATAAGAGCCCTCTGCCCTTGTCCACTGATTGATATGGTGCCAATTGGCCCAAATCCTTATTATCCATATAATTTTAGCAACAGGCAAAAGTCTTGCCATTTTATAGAGTCAAAGAATCCTAGAGTTGGAAGAGACCACAAGGGCCATCTAGTCCAATTTCCCCAGACGTTTAAAAAGGTCTACACAATTTTTTATGTGGCTACTGTTTGCTTTAATTCTGCCGTCTGCTGTAATAATGAGGGGTTTGAATCCTTATCAGAATGTGTTTGGTTGCAATGTTACGTTTTCCAAGCCAGTGTGAGAACCTAGTGAAGGGCAGGGTCGAAATCAAACAAACTTTCTGAGCCCTATTAAAAGTATTATCTCTAACAGTCACTCTCCCTGATGGATGTGGACAGATAAAGGCCAGAAAGCATAACTCTACATTTGCCCAAACACACTCTTATTACTTCCCATGCCCTAAATTTGAGCTGGAGAGGCAGCATGGTGTACTATCACTTTGGAGACCAGAGTTTGATTCCACGCTTGGCCATGGAAACCCACTGGGTAACCTTGGGCAAGTCAGCCTGTCTCAGCCTCAGGGGAAGGCAATGGCAAACCTCCTCTGAACAAATCTTGCCAAGACAAACCCACAACAGTTTTGTCTTAGGGCCGCCGTAAGTCAGAAACTACGTGAAGACACACAACACACACATTAGAGGAGAAGGCATGCAGGCCTCCAGATACTGCTGGACTGCAAGTCCCATTAGCCCTAGCCCACATAGACAATGGTAAGCCACTCACTGCTAGATGTGTCTGTCTAGTTCCAGATCCTGTTCCCTACAAGCCTCTGGGAAGCTGACAAACGAAGCAAATAACACACACACACACCCCGCACTGATAGCATGGCGTAGTGGTTTGCGTTGGACAATGTCACAAATTCCAAAATGCATCAAGTCTAATGTTTTAAAATGCCCATTCCTACCTACCTTCCCTGGCAATCCACAATACTGTGAACAAGAGGTTTATTAGTATTTAGAAAAGGAGTGAAGCCTCAAGTCCATGAAAGCGCTCAGGACAACTTGCAGCCGGCAGAAGAATTGAGCAACGAGAGCCAGCATGGTGTCATGGTTTGGATGGACTATGTCTCTGGAGACCAGGGTTCGAATCCCAGCTCGGACATGGAAACCTACTGGGTGACCTCTGGCAAGCCACACTCTCTCAGCCTCAGAGGGAGACAACACCAAAGAAACTTGCCAAGAAAACCCCATGAGAGGTTCAGCTTAGGGTCCCCTTCAGACGGAAACAGCCTGAAGGCGCACAACAACGACAACAAATTCGTATTTGTCCATCTAGGTAAGACAGCACAGTGCAATGACTCAAACCCTGGGAGACCAGGGTTCGAATCTCCCGCTCAGTCATGGAAACCCACTGGGTGACCTTGTGCAAGTCACACTCTCTCAGCCTCAGGGGATGGCAATGGAAAAAACCCTCTGGGGAAACGTGCCAAGAAAACCCCATAAGTCAGAAAGGACTTGGGGCCACACAACCAGCTCTTCCACACTAGAGAACTGAAGCGGTTTGGCACCACTTTAACTGCCGGGGCTCCATGTTGTGGAATTCTGGGAGTTGTAGTTGGTAGGTCCAAAACACAGGAATAACCCAGTTTGGGACTGCTTTAACTGCCCTGGCTCAATGCTAGGAAGTAATGGGAACTGTAGTTTTGCGAGACACTTAGTCTTCTCAGTCAGAGAGCTCTGGTGCCATGATAAACTACAACTCCCAGGATTCCCTAGCACTGAGCCAGGGGCAGTTAAAGCAGTAGATTATTATTCCTACAGTGTGTTTTGCCATTCAGCCTGGTCTGCCAGAGGAAGTCCCCAAACTACAGATCCCAGGTTCCTGAGGTCGTGGCAGTCAAAGGGGTGCCAAAGTGGGTGATTTCTGCAGTGTGGACACATCCAAGAATAAGAACAAGGGAGGCTGTTAGGGAAGGTTGAAAGCTGCCTCTTTCTGTATGTCCGCCAGCAGTGCACTCTGCCCATGCTCAGGAGCTCTTCCTCCTGCCACTCACCCCGCTGCTCCTTGAGGGCCATGACGGAGGCGGCGTAGTGGGCCAGGTCGAAGAAGGGGAACATGGGCAGCCGGGAGAACCGCACAGGCACCTGCCCCAGCAGAGCCTCCATGGCTGCTCATGCGCATGCGCGGACCAGGCTGCTGCTGTTGCTTCCTCTCCTGATGATGATGATGAAGGGAATGAAAGGCAGCCAAGGCGAACAGGAAAGCCACCGCTGCTGTCGTCGAGGGGGCGGGGCCACAGGGGAAGTCCCCGCCCCCTCCCCTTCAAGCCCCATCCGAGAACGGCTTAACCAAAAAAAGGAGGAACAAATCGGCGGGGCTTTTTGTCCCCCACGAAGCGCCGTCGCCGGCGGCTAAGGTTGTGTGGCGTTTACGGGCAGAAATAGCTCCGCCCACTTTTGGCGTCACATGGAGAGAAATGAAGCGGATTGGTTGGACTCTTAGCCTCCGCCCCGCCCCCCGCGCGCGCTGTGGGCGGGGCGAGGAGAACGATTTGTTTTTTTAACGGTCGTTGCTCCTCCCTCCCTATTGAATTGTGGGAGTTGTAGTTCGTTTGTGGCCTCTCCCCTCAGAGTTCTCGCAAAAACTACAAATCCCAGAATACTATAGCCTTGAGGCATTTGAGTTCCAACTGCAAGGGGGAAAATGAGACCATAACACCGCTTTAAAACTGCTATGGTTTAATGCTGTGGAATCCTGGGAGCTGTAGTTTGTTGTGGCACCAGAACTCTCTGACAGAGAAGGCTAAATGTCTCACAAAACTACAAATCCCAGAATCCCATAGCATTGAGTCATGGCAGCTGAAGCAGTGTCGATCTGGATTATTTCTGCAGTGCAGATGCAGAGCTCAGAGTTTTGTGAGACATTGAGCCTTCTCTGTCAGAGAGGCGTGGTGCCATAATAAACTACAATTCCCAGGATTCCCTAGCACTGAGCCAGGGCAGCTAAAGTGGTCTCAAACTGGGTTATATCTGCAGTGCAGATGCAGCCTAAGAAGGCAGTGATTGTCATTGAGCCTTTTTAGGCCTCATCTACACTGCAGAAATAATCCAGTTTGAAACAGCTTCAACTGGCAGACTTTGTGCTTTGGACCTAAAAATTAAACTGATTAAACTACACAGTTTGTGTATTCCTAAAATAACACAAACTATGTAATTTAATCAGTTTAAAATTTAGGTCCAAAACACATGGCAGTGCAAATCCAGCCATGGCTGCTGAAGCTGTTTCAAACTGGATTATTTCTGCAGTGTAGACAGAATGCACTAGAGCTCTTTCATAAAGAATTCTAAGTACTGTACTGCATTGAACTACAAATCCCAGGATTCCGTAGGATGGAGCCAAGCTAATTGAAAGTGGTGTGACACTGATGTAACCATGCTTTCCAAGCCCATTTTGCACTCCAGTGTGCACTGCAGACTCCAAAACAGCTTATAGTGCAAACAAGTGCATGCCTTTTCTGTCAAAAGTCACACTGTTTGGACATACTTTTTCCTAGAACTTGTCTGGTTTATTTAAAAGGGAGAACAAACCTAGTCCTTTGCTGCCTCTCAAACCCATGTTTCTCAAAATACATACTTTGGAGATCAAAAGCAATGACAGGATTGACTGGAGATGCAATCCCGATTCATTTATTTTTGTAAGAACTGGGCATAAGACTAAGCAATTTGTTTCAGCATGAGCTTTCACAGGCAACAACCAACTAACTGTCGTCGTTCGGCCTCTGTACTGTATCGTATTTTCATTTTGTTTTGTAAACCGCCGTGATCATAGGAACGGTGGTATATAAATAAAATTTCAATCAATCAAACTACAGTATGCAGAAGTGTCAGAGAACTACCTTTTCTTTTTCTTGTTACACAGGAACAGTAATACAGCTGTCTTTTTTAAAATTGCCTTTCAGTGAAAATTGCTTGCAGAATTATTATATCGGTCGATATAATAATAATAAAATTATTTTTATCCCGCCTCTCCAAAATGATTGAGGTGGCTTACGTAAACAACATATAACAAAATAAAATAAGTCCCACTATCCTTCCATCACTAAATCTGTCCCTTCCAGGAGGATTTGAATAATACAAAATACATTTAAAGTATGCTCTTCATTAATTCTGTAAGGTTTGCATTGTGGCAGGCTTTGGAAAATCAGCTTTCTTTACCATTGTAATTCTTCCTTTCCTCCTTCCATTATACTGTATAATCTCTGATAAATTCTTGGCCCGCAAGTATCAAATTACACCCAACACAGTTGTATGGAACCCTGAATATATATATACTGTATATATTCCCAAGCATTATAGAGACACACCATTATTTCCTTTGCAATACAGCTTTTTACCCACTGAGTGGCATCAAGTTCATGTCTAGAAAATGTCTAGGAAATTCAGACTGACTTCTAGTGTTCACAAACTGGCAGAAGAGGGAGACAAATCAGGCCAAATAATGATGAAGGAAGTGAAGTGTTAGCCTGGGACCAAATTTAGACTGCCAAGCAAACCTTTGAAAAGTTAATACTGTTTTAGAAATTAAGATAGGGAGATTCTGCAACACACTTTCTAGGAAATTGAGCAAACTGTCTGGGAGGAAAATGTAAACAGATTAAAAATACATATACTATATGGTGGAACATTACCAAAAAAAATAGAAAAAAGAGTGTAATCATTAAAGGAAAATAAATCAATAATAAACCAATTAGATGGAAAGAGGAAGTCAATTTTGTGTGGATGTGTTTTTAGTTTAGATATTATAGATTGGATGTTCGGTTGCCTAGGTGTGGGTAGGCGATTGTGTAAATTAATGTTAGTTATATGTTATATTGTTATACATTTAATAAAAGATGAAGATTCAAAAAAGAAAAGAAAAGTTACTTTGATGGTCTGCAACTTTCCCATAATTTATCTGATAATACGTGGCAAGATATGCTAAAAGCTTATCTTGGATCCACGAAAGCCATACTTTTCTATTGGTGTCGTATGCCGTCACGTAATTTCTGATTTATGGTGACCCTGCATGTTGTTGTTTTTTGGAAGATTTGTTTGGGGGGAGTTTGTCTTTGCCATCCTCTGAGGCTGAGAGAGTGTGACTTGCCCAAGGTCAACCAGTGGGTTTCCATGACTGAGCAGGGATTCGAACCCTGGTCACAAGAGCTGTAGTCCAACACTCAAACCACTACACCATGCTGGGTCTCTCAGTACTTTTCTACACGTTGTACAGTCCTCTATCCCTATCCACAGCATGAAAATATTTTAAACGTATATAAATTCCAAAAAGCAAGCCTTGATTTTGCCATTTGATATCAGGGACCCCATTTTACTATTCCTTTGTATATAATGGGACTTGAGCATCCACAGATTTTGGTCTCCCCTGGGGAATCCTGGATCCAAACCCCAGTGGATACCAAGGTCCCACTGTCATATAGTCCAGCAGTATCGAACAACATAACGTCAGGCTTTAAATCTGATCTGTTCACCTCCAGGCACCTTAGACTTGTGGATCCTGTTTCAAGCCCAGATATGAAACATATTCAGAGTTATGGAATACAGACTCATTAGGCAATACAGTAGTTGGAAGGGTTTAATCTCCATCCCTTTTTATAGGCAGGCACATTTGTTGCTTTTTATCAGTGTATGGCAGTTTCCCAGAAGCACTGCCATTAAGGGAATCCACTGCCTACTATTTGCTTTAGTATCTTCACCAGTTATATCATCAGGTCAGGGGTCTTATAGTGGGCTGAAACGAAGGCCCCTAATTGCTTAAAGTAAACCATTTGAGGGATTCCATAAGCACTGAAGAGATGAACTGCTTCTTTTTTTAACAATAATGTTTATTAAAAAAAGGAAAATGAAAATTGATTATAGAACATAACATCCATTGTTCTCTTCAATTTGTAAAACATACAAGATATTGTATTATTACATTATTAATATTCCAACTTATATTCCCCCTCACCAATAACTGAAGTTGCTAAAAGCCTAAGCTATCTGATTTGATCATTTACCCTTGCTTATTTATCACCCATTAATTTCAACTCATAATGCCAGATCATAATAAGTTACATCTGTACTTCTACTTCCTCTATTACTTTTCTTTTGACATTTATATGCTTAAATCTATATGTCACATATTGTGGTGTATCTGAATTCTAACAAATCTTTCAGATCCACTTTTTCCCTTCACTTCTTTTGCCTTTTGAATATCACATTCTCTATATTAATTTCATACATTTATATTTTTCAGATAAAGTCTAGTCTTTTTCAAAATGATCTATCATTTTTCCTTGAATGTTTCTTGCTAATCTAGTCAACTCTTTTATTTAATTTAGTTTGATGATCCATTCCTCAACTGACAGAGTTTGTTGTAGCTTCCATTTCTGTGCATAAAGCAGCCTTGCTGCCGTTATCATATAAAGTATAATTCTCGAGTGGCACCTTTCTGTCTCTCCTTCTAATATCAATGTCATCTTCAGAAGAAAAAGTTCTATTTTTAGTGGTATTTTCCAATATTTTTGACATCAAGTGATTTATTTTCTTCAGAGATGAGCCACTTCTGAGGCTTGGGGAGCTGCAAAGGCACCTACCCTGAGCTCTTTAGAGCTGCTGCTAAATTTGCAAGTACAGTAGTACTGAAGAAGCTATTCTGCCCTTTTAAAACGAGGTGCATACATTCAGCACTCTTTAGCCTGATACAGACAGGCCAAAATAAAGCTGCTTCGAGTCACTTTGGAGGTATGCTGTTTAAATGATACATGTGTCCTAAGAGTCCAGAAGCCACACCAAAGCCACACTCCAGTCCTAATTTCTTTTAAAATTAGGTCCATGTTTTCCCACACTGTTTCCAAATGGAATGGGGCATCTAGGAGTGAAATTCCACTTGCAAAAAAGGTGTGGGAAAGCATGGACCTAATTTTAAAAGAAAACCCATTTCTCCCTATCAATACTACCCCACAAATTCAATGGGGGTGGAATGTAGTGTCCAGGCCATGTAATGCCCACTTGGGTTGTTAGGTCAGAGTTATCCCAAGCACTGAGCTTTTAAGGCCAAAATGTGAGACCTAGGGACAGCCCTTTGTGATGTCACATCAAGCAGACTTTGGTGATGTTTAGAGGATGCTGCTGCAAGTGGCAGCTCCTGATGCAGTTCCACAAAGCATGCTGTTTAAATAAACAAACAAACAAACACTGAGTCTAACAGATGTAGGCCTCGTTCCCACTACCTAAAAAACTGGTTTAAATGGCTATGGTTCGTACTTGAACCGAATCGCTGAAGCAATTCGGAGAAGCGGGCCACATGTTAGGCTCATTTAACCTGCGTCTTTTTCATGCTGATTTTTTCCACGTCTTTTTGGATAAATCGATTCCACGGAAGTGTGAACCAGATGTGGATAAGAACTGGTTTAAATTTTCAGCTGTCATGGCCCCATGCTATGGGATCCCGGGAATTGTAGTTTGTTGTAGAACCAGAACTCTCTGACAGAGATGCCCAAATATTTCACAAAACTACAAATCCCAGAATTCCAGAGCATTGAGCCATGGCAGTACAAACGGCACCAAACTGTATTATTTCAGCAGTGCAGATTCAGCCCTAGAAAGACAAAACAGTTTGATTTTTCCTTGAATGTTTCTTTGAGCTATGGCAATAAAAACAGTACCAAACTATTATTTCGGCAGTGCAGATTTAGCCTAGAAAGACAAAACAGTTTAGTTCTTTCCATTCACCTTGTAAATTGCCATTTGGATTTACCAATGCTCCTGATACATGTTTCCAAAATTCTCTATCTAGACAATGAAAGCATCTGCAAGCACACATCACACATCCTTTTAAGATTGTTTTGTCTTAAAACTGCCAGATTTTATATTCATTCTTTTAAAACTGAAAATAGGTATTTGGGAGGCTCTTTCATTATGTGTCCCATATGTATAATAAATCTCTCTCACTTTACCCTGTGTCTTATATCAAGATTTATCAAGCCAGTTTTTTTTTTATTTCAGTCCTTATCACTATTAACCATGGCCTCAATTAAATTGTCAAATCTCTCAGTAGGTTTAGTTGCTGGAAAACAAAGGTTCTGTGTTTTGTTCCCTCCCTAGCCCCAATTATCAATAATTCAAATTTTAACCATTAAAAGGGTACTAGAGTTAAACTGGCTGACTAGGAGCCAGTTTATTGCCAGCCAGGTTGTCTGTAGACTAGGAATAGGTGAGCTGGGCATGGAAGCAAGGTCAAGCAGAGTTGGAGAGCTGTGAAAGGACAAAGATAGCACTGTTGAAAGATTATTTATGGGGTTTTTCAAATGGTGAAAATAATCCTGGGGGCCATTCACACTACCATATAACCCAGTTTTCACCCTGGATTAAAAGTGGGGTGTTGCTACCGGTGCTGGGTTTTACACATCCGGATCGAGGTTTTGTACTACTGTTCAGGTACAAATCTACCTCAGTGCGGGTTTTCCAAAACCAAGATATTTCCCGTTTCTTAGAATTGGTAGAATCTGGGTTGAATCTTTATTGCTCAGATGCATTTCAAATGCATCTGATTAAAACCCCACTTAACCCGGGATGATTGATCTTGCAGGTATTTCTGGGTTTTCCTGAAAGATTCTCATTGTCGGCTCTGTGAACAACCAAGGCAAACAGACCCGGGATAAATCAGGATAAAACTCTGCATGCCTTGAACAAGTTTGGAATAAATTTGTGTTATTGAATCCATCTTTATTCGCAGTGCTGTCACGTATGAGCAACAGAATTTGCAGGGATGCGGTTCTATTTTAAAAAATACTGTGGACAACAAGACTGGAATGCATGAGTGAGATTATTCAGATAGTTACACTAAAAAAAACAACAACATCTGAATGACCCCTATGAAACTGCAAGCAGCCTGTCCAGAACTGAAAGCTAACATGATCCAGGAAGTTTATATGGGGCACCTGTCACTTGATTGATTTGTCCCCTTTGTTCTTGTTGTTGTGCCTTCAAGTCGCCTCCGATTTATGGCAACCCTTGGCAAACCTATCACAGGGTTTTCTTGCCATGTTTCTTCAGCAGGGTTTGTCATTGCCATCCTCCGAGGCTGAGAGCATGTGACTGGCCCAAGGTCACCCAATGCGGTTCTATGGCCAAGTAGAAATTCAAACCCTACCCTCCAGAGTCATACTACCTTATCACACGGGTGAAATTGGGCAAAATCAGGGGTTTACACAGTGATTATCCAGCGCAAAATGTGATATCGCAGTTAAGATTTTCACACGACATCACTATTAAACAGGCAATAAGCAGCAAATCATTTGGGGGGGAAATCCCAAAAATGATTTGTTGCTGTTTATTGCCTGTTTTTTGCCTATTTATTGCCCATTTAATAGTGGTGTATAAGAAAATCTTAATTGCGATATGTTTAAACCCTTGATTTCCCCTTGATTTTGCCTGTGTGATAAGGTCCATAGTCCAAGGCTCAAACCACTACACCACACTGGCTCTCGCTTTGTCCCATATCAACCCTCAAAGATGCTTTTAGGGCCCTAGATAGACCTATGTTTTCTGGCAAAAAGGAAGATTAAGCTGCCTTTCTTGGAAGCTTCCAGAGATAGCTAGTCAGCATTCAAATAGGTCATAGGGCCCACGTTTTTAAAACGCAGTTTTCCAAAGCCAAAAGTGGACATATGTCTCAGTTTTCAGTAAATGAAGTAGGCTGAGGACACAGGGAGGGAGGGAGAGGAGGAGAGAGAAACTGGGACATTTTAAAAGCAACAGAAAAAGTGGGGTGACAGGAGTAAAACTGGGGCAGTTGGAAGGTACAAGATGATGGTGTATATATACTTTGGCTCATTTCACCAGTGGAAAAGTGCACTATGTACCTAAGAAAACTGAACAGTAGTTGTTGGGTCCATAATGTTGTGTTTACTGGCAAATATTTTATCACTTTTTTAAGGAAGGAAAAGGACTTGCTCCCATATGCAGTGTTTGCATTGGGTGGGTGTCTGTTTCCACCTTTCTTACCCAATTCAGCGCCAGCACTCTAAATTCTCAAGAGCATCGTGGGCTTCCCAGAGTGAGCTTTGTCTTTGGAGACAGAAGATACTTTATTGTGAACTGACTCCCAATCGCATTGTCCTCCATTGCCACCACCCTCACACCCCACACACACACCCCATCAGCCTTAGGTATGGGGGGCACCCTCTGCCACCGCTCCCTTTACAGTTTTTGGGATCATGAAGTACAAATTAGCATAATCAGATTAACTGCATGGTGCTGTACATTTGAAAAGGACTTGGGAAGGAGGGGGGGGGGGGGAGAAAGAAGAGAAAAGAAGAAGTTTTCCAACAAAGAGAAGCCCTGAGGAGGGCAGAAAGGGTTTATTGCTGTTAGGCCATGGAGCTGAAGGCTTTGCACCTGCATGGCGAACAAGTCCTCTTCTCACTAAGGACTCTTAGATGGTATTAAAACATGGGAGGGAGGGAGGAAGAATGGCAGACTGAATGAAAGAGGGGCTGAATGAATCAGCCTGCATCCCATTAATTGATTTATCGGGATAGGGAATGTGCAAATTGCTGACAGCAGTAAAACGGCCGTTTGATTTCTACTCAGCATGGAGAGGAGGAGATCAGCCAAGTAATCTGCTCTATCGAGAT
Source organism: Sceloporus undulatus (assembly GCF_019175285.1). NCBI lineage: Eukaryota > Metazoa > Chordata > Lepidosauria > Squamata > Phrynosomatidae > Sceloporus > Sceloporus undulatus. Next base: position 210,978,987 of record NC_056523.1, read on the forward strand.
AAAGAGTTTTAGAGCCTCTGCAGGAGAGTGATAAGAAAAACCCAAATCCCATTGGTGGTTTGGGTTGTGTTTTTGGCTTTGCTTTTTCAAATCCTGCTGGAATTCTTGAAGGGGCGGGGAGGGTGTTGTGTTGTTAAATTGCATTTCCAAAGATGCAGCTTGCTTTCTTCCCTTTTTCTTTTTCTTTTGGAAATTTAAAATTCAAAACATTGAATAGAAAGAAAAAGAGGACCAGACCTATAGGGTAACTCGGCCTTCCTTGGGCAGGGAATTTTAGGCTGCTATAGAAGAGTGGCAAATTTCTAATTATTTCGTTTTATTTATGTATTTGTTTATTTATTTATTTATTTTGGTTTTTCTGTCTCAGGTGCCAAAATGACTTGGACTGTCTCCAAAGAAGAGTATTAGTTGTTAGTTTGGACAGAGTGACTTCTTTGAAAGCAAATACATAAGTAAATACCACAACCAACATGGGTTCAAATCTTTGTAAGAAGGACGCATGTGGGGGTTGGATATATAAGGATTCTATTTGGAAAGCTGATTTGCATGATTACCATAGGATTTAATTAACTCCTATCATCATCATCATCATCATCATCATCATCATCATCATCATCATCTCTTCTTCGATTCTTCTATAGAATGGGAGAGAAATGGAAAGGCCTTTGCTAAGACTCCTCGCCAAAAACCACTGACCTACAAAGAAGAGAGTGAAAATTGGTCAAGAGTAGGTCAAGACAATGAGACTTTTGGCTGGAGAAGCTCTGAGTGCTCAGAGTTTCTCTCCAGCTTTTTACAATTTCTCAGCTGTGGAAAAGGGTTGGTTGATCTGAAGGCGATTCCTGTCTGAACATCTAAACTGAGATTCTACAGAAGTAACTTGAGCTCCATTACTGTAGCTGTGTCTGACAGTGCCCCTACCAAAAAACAAAAACAAAAACCCAATTCTTAATCCAGGCAGCTACTCAACTTGGGTTTCCAAAGTGCTGCAGATTGGAAGGCCGGGAAATTATTTCTATAGAGCTCTCCCCGGTTGTGAGGTTTATTGAGAACAGGCAACAAGAGAGATTCCTCAGGGTCCTGCAGCAATCGCTTTTCTCAATGCAGCCTGTGATCGGGAGAACACTGTAAACATCATTTTCCAACACCTTGATCTGCAGCACCTTGGAAACCAGGCAGTTGGGGTTCTGTCTGGCCTAAAAGATAGGGTTTGGGGGTTATGTCCAGTCATTAATGACTGTAAACATGAATTCCAAATGTTGTGAGATGGTTTATGATCTCATAACAACAGGATAGGATGCTAGCCCTGGTTTGCTTATCTGGACACAAGCAAATACAGGAGTATCCTGAACTTCATTACTGTAATACACATAGGCATGCACATAGGCTGTACACATAAAAAGCATTATGGTTAGAAAATAGCAATTTTGCTGAAATAATAATGTTGCATCACTGTATAGTATTCCTGTCCTACTCCATTACCAAGCTTTTTTACTTCTGCAACTTTTGATGCTCTGAGGAAGATTCATTGATTTCTGTCTACTGCTACTATTGCTTCACTACTGCTCCATTATCAAGACTTTTACTTCTGCAACTACTCCTTGGAAGAATCATTTACTTCTGTGGTTTTTGGGTGTCTTAACATAATTGTCGGCTAAAGGACTGTTTAAAAGACTTCAACAAACTCTGTAACTACATATGGACAGCTTCCTTTATAGATATGCACATGGACAGTAGACATGAAAGGCATTTTTGCTGCAATAATCATGTTGCACCCATAGTATTAAAAGTGTTAGCTATACTGTTAAAAATGTTATAATTGGTCATAATTATACTGCTGCATTGTTTATTCATAACTGGGTTCATAATAATTTGTTATAAAAGCATTTGTTGTTCTAATATAAGGATACCTGATTGCTATTTGTATTACACTAGTTTGCTTATCTGGCATGATAAAATAGTGGAGATCAAGAGAAACATAGTGAAGTAGCCTGATAACTTAACAACAAAGTTGATGTGGCTGGACAGTTTTTTGAGACTTTGACCTATTATGTGGTCTACCAATTTCTGCCATCTTGATTCTCAATCATTGTAGGCAGGGACGTAGCCAAGGGGGGGGGGGTTTCCGAGGGGTCCGGATCTCCCCTTACATTAGATACAATGAATGGTGCTGCTGTGCCGCCGCACCCAATCCCCATTATAATGGTGGCACTTAGTCTGGATCCCCCCCCTTCCCAAAATCCTGGCTACGTAGGGCCTGGCCAGACAGCATGTTCACCCATAATCTTGTAAAGCCCTTTGCAACTGAAGCTAACTAGTCAGACTCCCCTATGATGACCCAGGAGATTCTGAGACACTGTTTTGCTTCCTGGCCACATGTTTGTGCCCACCTTTTGCTGATTATAGGGTCCTTGTAGTCTAAGTTGCTCAAAGATGCCTAAAATGGTGGAGTTGGCTTTGACCTGGGGACAGTGCTGCAAGTTCTTGGTAGTGTGTGGTGGCGAAGAGAGTGTGTTTGCAATGGTAAATCCTAGCATTTCTCATCATTAGCTGTGCTTGTTACAGCTGAAGGGAGTTGCAGTCCACCACATCTGAGAGCCTCATGATTTCATCTCTGTTTTGAATAGTTGTGCATGATTCATAAAACCATAACAAATAGTAAAACTAGCTTTAGCTGTTATAAAGTCCATCTTTGTTGTTTCCCCAGTCCCTAGCCGCCAAAAGCCAAATTAAATCTTTAAATGTCTTAAATTTAAACTGGGAATGGGGAACACTGGGCTCTCCAAATCCCAAGGATTTGGGACTATGGTGCTCACAATGCCTTTCCATTGATGATGTTGACTACTGCTTGTGGCAACTGAAGTCCAAATATCTAGAGGAGCAATGGTTCACTGATCCTGACATAACTGTAGCAGGGGTCTATGGGATGATATCCACAAACATATATTCAGCTGAATGAAGGTTACAGGCTATGAACACTCCCTGTTGTGCTGTCATAACAAACAGGGGAGCCAGTATGGCTTAGCAGTTAAAATGCTCATCTCAGACAGAGTTGGGAGCCCCAGGTTCACATCTCCACTCAGCCTTGAAACTTACTTGGTGGCCTTAGGCCTGATATTCTCCTCCTTCAACCTACCTGATGTCCCTCAAAATGTTGTTGTAATGATAAATCAGAGTGAGAACCACGTATGCCCCCTTTAGCTCTCAGGAGGAAAGAGGAGGCATAAATGTAACCGCTAAATGACTAAATTAGAAACCAATAGGTTTCTCAAGCTTCTGAAGGGCCAGACCTCATGAATCATAAATTATGAGGAGAGACCTGAGATGTAAAGGAGGATATCCCCTTACTTCCCTTAATCATTCTTTCCTTTCATAGTTCAGAGAATGTGAATGTCTGTCATTTCTTACCATGCAGTGTTATGAAAAATGTTGGACCCCCCCCCCCCCATCATCAGAAATCGGTGGGTGTGCCCAGTGTATTAACATGCATTCGCATCCAGCTGCAAATCCCTCTTTTATTTTTCCTCACCTTTCTCCCTTTTAGTATCCTTTTTAGCACCTGCTATTTTAAAAGTACAATCATGGCTATGAAAAAGGATGAATTTAGAGTCATTTTATCTCTCTGGCTTTTGGATTGAACTATGTGGCTTTTAAATGACCTCTGGCCTCACAGGTCAACAGTTAAGCTGCCCATTCTCTCATTTTCCCTTTTTGGTAAAAGGATGAGAGCACATGTCAGATGTCAGCTGTTTGCCTCATCTTCACTTGGTCATCTCAGACAATTCCTTTCTGGCAAAAATGAAATCTGTGGAAAGGTTATACACAGTTGGTGGATGTATCTAATATTATAGGGCTTGAGTAGTATGCCCTAGACTCATAACGGATGAGAACCAATTTCTACCTGAAGTGCTTATGCTGGATTTCTACTGTAGAAGATGGTAGTGATGATTCATATTACCAGATCTTGGGGAAATTACTTTTTGAGATTATAGCTCCAGGAAAAACTGCCCTTGTTGCAGCAGCTGACCTCTAGAACTCTTCCCTGCTTAACAGGCAGGTTCTATAGTAATGAATTTTTTACCGCCTGCTAAAGATCATCCTTTATTTTTGCAGCCTTTCACCAAGGTGTGACCCAGCTACTTGTAGTTTTGTTACTGAGCAGTAGAAATTATTTTAGTTGAGCTTTCATAGCTGTTGCTATGTTCACTTTAATAATTTTGCATATAAACAAGTGCCATAAATATTATTGTTTCTTCTGAGACCCTACTTTAAGTTGTGAGTAGGAATTCGGAGCCATTTATTCATATGTAAATGCAACACCAAAGTTGGAATCCTGTCGGTGTCTTAAGCATGTGCAAGTTGCCATACTGTTGGCCATTTTTGTCCTGTATATTCAGTTCAAGCAGAGTTGCTCATGTGTTGCCATTGCAAATGCAGACACATTATTTACGTTAAATCATTTTACATGTACATGCATGAGCATTTGGTTGTGCATTCAGTTGCACATTTGGTGCCTTGGTTCAGCTGCTCAACACTGCCATTCAATACAAGGGTTCTGTAGCACAACTGATGTGTAACTCCACCTGCAGAGTTATGTACGCTTTGGTGTTGTTGTGTGCCTCCAAATCATTTTTACGTATGCTACAATTTACTTTTATTTTTACAATTTAAATTTTATTTCTGACTTATACAACAATATTCACTACTTCAATATACTTTGACCTACAAAACATATAAATTTCCCTTCTGCAGCATCAGGTATCGGCTTATCTAGACACTATCTACTCCAGGGATGTGGAATGTGTATCCCTCTTGACATTGCTGAAGTGCATTTTCATCACCATTGGCTTGGGCTAATGAGAGTTTCAGCTCAACAACATCTGGAAGGCCTTATGTTCTCCATCTGGAACTACTCCAACTGCCAATGGCTTTCTGCAAATATTTTCCAGCTCTGCTTGAAAAACATTTTTAAACAGGGAAGTGTCAGGGACTGAACCTGAGATATGGTGCATACAAAAAAGTGTGTGCTTTCCCTCTGAACTCTGATCCTGCCTGCAAGGCAAATGAAGGCGTGGGGGCTAAGCTAGTGCCTTAACTTTGATATTACTGCCAACAGTCATCTAAAACGTATGCTTTTCTGTTATTTTGGTTTTGCAAGACATCCACTGGACACCTTCTGTTGCCTTGATGATGTGTACAAATTCACCTAATAAATGTAAACATTCACAACACAAAATTTTCTAGCTCTTTTCAGCGTACACTATGAAAAGACAAGTTGCTGAAAGTTGTATCAAAAGACAGAGTTGTCACCCATAATAATCTGTTTTCCTCCCTTTCTGCTGCCGTCCATTTCATGCCTTACCTCCTTCTCCCTCCTCTTCTTCTCTTTGTTGTTTATCCTGTTAGTTGTCCCCTCTTTCTGTATCTGCTTCCTTCCCCTTTGCGTCTCATTCACTTATTGCGTCTCATTAACCTCTCCATCTCATAACTGTTTGGTCTTCTTTCCCAGTCCTGCATCTGTCATAATCTCTTCTACCTCAGAGATGGGGAGTATGTGGCCCTTTAGATGTCAAAGGACAACAACTCCCGTTATCTCTTCCCACATTGTCAGTATTGGTGAGGGATGATGGGAGCCGCAATCCAGAGGGCCACACCTTCTGTGCCTCTTACCTCTTGCTTCTTCCACTGGGAACTTGCAAAGTGGCTTCTGCAAGTCTGCTGCATGAATCCTGGTTCTAAGCAGATTTTACAAACTGGCCAAGACAGGAGCCCAATCTACACTGGAACTTGTCCTGGCAGTATCTTGGTTTATTTCTGAACCCTTTTTGCTTCTCTTGGGGCTAGTCCTTGTCTTGGACTAGGAAGTGGAATGTATGCACGAAAGATAAAGAAAAACCTGGTTATTTTTAAAAAGCTCAAATTAAAACTGTGTTTTTATCCCAAGTTATAACTCTCTTGTAAAGAAAATTATTTGAGGTTGTTCTGGAAGGGAGCAAACCATGTGTGCCATCATTTAAAGATTAGAACTTGGATTAAGCTACATTTTAGCCCCATATGGGGTAGGCCAAGCATGCAGTGCAAAAATGCATAGTTTCCTTGTAGTTGTTTTGTCAGGAAGTTGTTCCATCTGAGATTATCGTTTCCCTTTCCGTGTTTCTGCATATTGCAAGATGCTCCCAAGCCAATACTGTACTGTACAATCCTTTTGTGTGTGTGGCTGGGTTGCATGGGATGCAAAATAATTGGCACACTCCATCCAACTTGGCCAGTGACTCCTTTTCGTTGGCTATAATTTAATTAGAATTATTGGGAAATGCAGTTAAGTGAAAAAGACTGCAACTTAAGCATTGATCATCCAAATAGAAATCATAAACATGCTCTACAGTGATGCAAAATTGTTTTCTAAAGCACATTTTGAGCCATTTAAGTTCCTGTTGCTTCCCATAGCCAAGAGATTTAGGAAGACCAATTACTTTGTTAGATAACAAAATGACAAACCTCTCCCCATTTTTTTCGTTGTCAAAAGAAGAAGTGAAATGACTCTTTTTGTAAATAATTTATTTCTTAATATATTAGGCATTAAATAGTATAGTGTACAGGAAAAGATAGCAGTTACACCGTATTTGTTCATAGCTATAGAGAGGAATCACAAACATAAAAAAGTGCTGACAAAATAAATCTTTGGTAGAGTAGTCTAGTTACAATGCAAGTTGTATATTAACAGTAGACAGATGCTAATTATTTTTCCCCTTTTTCCTATAAAATTTGGCAGGACATTTTAGAAACATCCCTAAGTGAAGGATCACTTTCACCACACAAGTAGTAAATACCTTCATTAGAACAATATTGTACTTGAGGAATGAATAAATTGTTATTTGTTTGGTGTATTTGCAATAGCTTTTAACCACTAGGAACAAATGACAGAACAATAATAGTTCCAACACAAACATGGATAGTCAGTTTAGTACCTAACTTGTAAAAAAACTAATGAAATTGTACCACAGATAGGTCTATCAAGTGGTAACATCAGCACTTAGAACAACTTGAACAACTCTTCATATTTTAAATAGATTTTTGCTGAAAATATGAAAATCTCACTGAACGTTTTCATACATAAGGTTTATAATCCTCATACATAAAAGCTTGAATATGTGACTACAATGTACTGAGTCATATCTAAAATAGTACAGTGCCTTTTGCAACCATGGCACAGTTCATTCCCCCAAGATTTCATCTTTAGTCCCTAGGCACATGTTTTAAGGTCTGAGTCCAATGAATTCAATGGCACTTACTTCTAAGCTTTAGGAAAACCTGTGTAAAATAGGGCTCAATGTTTTCTCAAAGCTTAGGTAACCTAAAAATTCACCAAGAAGTTGGATGTTGCAGCTTATCTAAAGTCTTGAAAGACATGCCATCATGGGACTTCAAGGAGAGATCTGGCATGATTCACTTGCTGGATCCTATGCAAAGTCTCGCAAGACTTAAAATATTGCAGGACTTCCTGGGTTCTTGGGGTGCCTATATATAGACCTGAAAGTTTTATGCGAATGTAACTGATTGGTATTTGTTGTATTAAAATTTACTCCTTTCTGTAAAATTACAGGAAGGAGATGTCCAGCCCCTCTGTCTTGGCGCAATGGATTGAGATTGAAAACTTCTTCAGACAAATGGTATAGTTATGTGATGCAATCCAGGCTGTTCTTCCCAATAAACCTTTAATTTTTCATCTACAAATCTTCCCAAAGGTGAGCATGTATGTATACGTGTATCTCTACATAGATAGACAGATAAAACAAAAATGCCTGACTACGACCACGTTTATATTCAGTATTCTCTAGATCACTTTGCAGTATGCAAAGTGCTTTACAATAATGTGAGGTATGCACAGAATGTCAACAACACAGGCAGCAATCTAGGAGTGACAAGAGCCAGTCAAAGAAAGGAGATAGGAAAATACACTGAGCCGTTAACACATCTGGAAATGTGCAGGCCACAGAGTATGTGTCAACAAAATATTAAGTTTCTCTAAAAACTGGCAATGTAATATGAGTGGGCAAGCTTTCTGTTTCAAGTGGCAACTCTTGTTTGAAGAGTCAAAGAGAATTAGAAGTCCTTCATACTTTAAAGATAAAGGAAATGCTTAAAAATGCTAAAGCACCAAACTCATGCTGACTTCAATGGATGTTTTAATGCCTTAAGCGTAAACATCCGCCCCTCCATATTGCTGGACTACAAATCCCCCTAACCATAGCCAGCATCGCCAGTGTGAGGAATCATGGCAGCTGCACACAGATTGCCCACACTTGCCTTAGGTCAATAATTTCCAAATTATGTTTTAGGGCACACATAAACATGCTGTGAGAAATAGAGAAATTGCATTCTTAAAGGTTCCTGTGACTCCAATGCATGTGTGTGTGTGTGTCTTCAAGTTGCCCGTCAACATATGAAGACCCCATGAATTTCATAGAGGTTTCTTAGGCAAGGAATATTCAGAGGTAGTTTTGCCAGTTCCTTCCTCTGTAGCATATATCCTGGTATTATTAGTGATCTCCCATCCAAGTACCAGCCAGGGCTGACCCTGCCTGACTTCCAAGATTAGACAGGATCCAGTGCCTTTAGTGTAGTTAAACTGGCTCTCTCTGTGTGTAAATACTACTTGATGTCTTCCTGCATGACTCCCTTCCCAACAACCTCCTCTGGGAGCAGGCTTTCCTATGGAGGCCATATTATGGGTTTGACTGGATCCTTTATTCAGTCCTTCTCAAAGGAGACACACAATAAACCTAACCTTCCTCAGAGGCAGCTGTAGAAACAGAAGTTGACTGAAACTTAGACAGAGGTTAACAGAAAGCCAGTCAGGAGCCCAATCAGATCAGATAGATTATACACATTGGGATCTTCCTATAAGCTCAAAAATCTAACTTACAGGACTGAAGCCTGGGAGGAAGAAGGGCTTTAACATCTTGCCCCACTAGTAGGGCATCGTGGCATCTGCGGGCCCTTTCACACATCACAATCATATCACTATGATTCCTCTTTAACTGCCATGGCTGCATCCTATGGAATCCTTGGATCTGTGCTTCAGGGAAGGGCATTTGGACCTCTCTTCCAGAGAACTCTAGCACTTCCTCACACTACAAAGTCCAGGCTTCCAGGGCAGTTAAAGTGGAACCACAGCATTATAACTGTAGTGTGGAAAGGCCCCACATCAGTGGAAAGATGGATCTTTTCTGGATTTTAGTCTGAGTTTTATAAGAGGAATCCAAAGTGTTAAACCTATTTCAATGACAAGAATTCAGCACCTTAGATAGTGCCTTCAGACTTCAACACATGCTCTTGGTGCTTACTGCCTCCCCAAAAGTGCCCTGTCTGTGCTTTGCAACCCAGCCCAGTCACACTCCATGGTTCCAGTCAGGGTTGCCATGTACTGAAGAAAACAGCATGTACATTACACCTGGTTTGGACCTGGATTGTATCTGATTTCAATCCAACTCTTTGCAAAACACTTGCTTTCCATGAATGTTGATGCTGAGAAGTAGAGTGTGGTATGTGGGATTGTGGCTCAAATTCCATTCTAAAGTTAGCAAATCAATTGGATTTATAGATGCATTGACTCATCATTCCACAGTTCAATAGGTCTACTCTAATTGAGACTAACCAACAAGCATCCAGCTCATATCTTCATTTCCTTGCCAAAACAGAATGCACAGATTTATAAAATGTCAAAAGCAATAAATAAAGCTGTGCTTTCAATAGTGAACATTTCATTACTAACTTGATCAGGTCCACTTGATAAATTCAGATGCTGTGCTCTCTCTCTCTTTCTCTCTTTCTTTCTCCCCCTTTTAATAAAAAATTGTTTTAAGGCTGCAACCCTGTATGGCTGAACATAAAGTAACAGGTCTGGATACGGACCTTTGCTAGGCTGAGCCACATAGCACCCTTCCCCAACTTACTGAAAAGCCTCTGAAGCTGCCAAACATGACCAATCTATACCGTGGTGAGCAGGCAAAATTGCAAGAGTATCTGGCTATGTCTTCATAGCCAGAAGCAAAATGATGGCATCAGCATAGAGACCCCTGGAGTACCTCAGAGCATCTCAGTGCTGATGTCATTATTTCATGTCCAGCTACACAGACAATGGGACTGATGTGCAATGGTCCCTGTGTCAGTCCTGATGCACATTGGGCATCAATGCACACCAGGCACTTTTGCTGGTATCCTATTATTCATCTTTGCAATTTCAGGAAAGGGGTTTCTTACTGCCTCTGCTACTTAGTTAAGTGTACATAATGTAATAGGATTCTGATGTACATCTTTGACTAAAACTCTAGTCAAATTTACATCTTCTGGCTATTCCAAATAAAACCGAAACTAACATATTGGGCATGATCCAACGTCACCAATATTTTTACTATGTGCATATATATATAATTTTTTTTAGTTGGGTTTTTTGAGATGCAATCTGAGGATGGGCAAGGAAATAAAACACTGACATTCCCATTCTGAACTTAGTACAGTGGACCCTTGGTATCTGCTGGGGTTTGGTTCCAGGACCCCCCATGGATACAAAAAAATCTGTGGATGCTCCAGTCCCATTATATACCGTGGTGTGGTTAAATTGTATCCCTTATTTTAAAAATGGAAAAATCAAAGTTTGTTTTTTGGATCCCCCCCCCCCATGGATACATAGGGCTGACTGTATGTAACTAGCCAGCCAAGAGAGAGAAAATGAAAAGTTTAAAAATGATGAGCTCTTCTCCTGGGCTTTTTTTCTTTCATATTGTACATATGGGAAAAGACTGAAGGTAATAAAATAGTGGTGTCTCTGGAATCTATTGCTAGGAACAGCAATTTAAACTGCTAATCCCATTGAATAATTTGCTGAATGGTACATCAATGCTTCTGAAAATCCCATGGATTTGGTGGGTTTACTCAAATTGGCAGTAGCAGTTGGATTTAGGCCAAGTACTTTCTGTTGATTCAGTAACTGATTCTGGTTTTGGGGTTTAAAGCAATGTACAATGAAGCGGTGGTTTCCTTCTCCCCTGGTCCACTTTGTAAATGACTAATTACTAAAAGAGAGAGTAGACGGCCATCCCTTCTCTTGCATGGGACCTCAAATGTGGGATATTAGGACTTCAGTAAATTTCCTATTTCAGATGATCCAATTTTTTTTTTCTGTATCACAAAGCAGGAGATCATCTAAGGTGCTCATGTCAAACATTACAGGAGGTAGGGAGGCTCTTGGGTCCATACTTCTTCAAGAAAGGGCTGACCCACACAAAAATTGTATGACTGGGATCTATGGGTTCTATTGCTTATCAGCCACAAGCTACTGGCCCCTGGTAATATACACCACGATAAAGCAGGAGGGGCTGAGGCAAATTAACACTCTTATGATGCCCAACATAGGCCACACCTGCACAACTGGGCACCCCAGAAGTGGCATAATGTCATTTCCAGTTACAATTTTGGGCAAATTTGCCTGTTTTTTTCAACATTGGGAGGCTGGGGTTTTTGGAGGGGTAGGCAAGTTAAACTGTTACCTTTTGGGGGTGCATTTGGGGCCATTTGCCAGCAAAATTTGCTTGAAAAAATTAATTAGAGGGGCTTATGGTGGATTTGGGTATTTTCTGCACAGCTTCAGAGCATGTACAGAGTCCAAAGCCCATACGTTTCATTATCTCTTTGATAACGGCAAGCAGTAGTGAACGGTTCTTGCCACCAATGGCTTTGTGTGACCCATATCAAAGATACCTGACGGTGGCATCAAAGATATGGAGGCAGGTTGTATCACTGGAATGCCACTTGTCTTCCAGAAATGGAATATTCCTCTTCTAATTACTGAAAATTACTATCTTCCAGAGAAACCATTACACCAAATTCACTTCATAAAAGAGCAAATAAATAAATAAATATACATAGGCAAACAACCCACAACTTATATAAAGGAAGGAGACTATCAAATGACTACCACCAGGCGCAGCTGATGGGTCATCATGGAGAGGATGTTTCTGACCAGCACTCTGGAGCGTTGCTGCTTGTGTTGGGAGAAGGGACCTCAGAGTCTTCAATGAGAGTCAATTCTTCCATGCTTTCCAAACTTGGACTCTGTTGGAACAGCCCAAGTATCCTTCCTCGCGGAGCCATCCCTGTCTGCTGCAGGCCTTGCTCTCCAAGCACCTTCACAAGGAAATTGATGTACCTCATGGCCAAACGAAGGGTCTCATTTTTGCTGAGCTTTTTGTCTGGAGGGTGGGTGGGAATAAGCTTTCTAAGCTTAGCAAATGCGCTGTTGACATTTTGCTGTCTCCACCTCTCCCTACTGTTGGTGAAGATCTTCCTGGTCATTCTTAAGACAGGCAGAACTACAGAAGGGCAAAGAGAAAGAGGAGAAGGGAGAGAGAAAATTAGAAAGAACCCAAATGAAAGGATTAATTGAATTGTAGCAACAGAGTAAACATTCTCACTCTATCCCCACCCCAGATAATTTTTGCTTATAGTCCTGAACACTGGTGCTTTTGAAGAAAACAAATCAACAACATACTTATTTTAGAAACATGGCTTCTAAAAAGAGATTCCACATCTGGTACAAAATATTAAGTCAGCACACATTTCTTCACACATGCACACAAAGACGTTAGACACTTAGCAAGTGGTGCCTGCCACTGCAACCATCCCTTAAAAACAATTCAAGTACACAAATTTCAAGAGCCAATGTGATGTAGTGGTTTAAGCATTGCACTATGGTTCAGGAGACCAGAGTTCGACTCCCTGTTCAGCCATGGAAACCTACTGGGTGATCTTGGGCTGATCAAACACACTCAGTCTCAGAAAATCCCATGATAGGGTCTCCATACATCAGAAATGATTTGAAGACACACAACAACAAACACTATAGGATGCGGTGGCTCAAGTGATTAAGACACTGACTCCGTTGACTGCAATATCGGCAAGTTGGCAGTTCGAGGCCCAAGTGTTGTGTGATGGGGTGAGCTCCCATCACTAGTCCCAGCTTCTGCCAACCTAGCAGTTTGAAAGCATGCAAATGAAAGTAGCAATAGCAATAGCATTTACATTTCTATACTGCTTAATACAGAACTCAGTAGTCTCTAAGCATGTAAGCCAATTGCCCCCAGCAAGCTGGCTACTCATTTTAGCGACCTATGGAAGGATGCAAGGCTGAGTCAGTCTAGAAGCCCTGAGATCAAACTCACAACCTTGTGGCTGCAATAGTGGCTACAGTACTGACATTTAACCACTGCACCATCAGGGCTCTTGAAGTGGTACATAGGTAAATAGATACCACTTCAGTGGGAAGGTAAACAGCATTCTGTGCATGTGCAGTCATGCTGGCCACATGACCCACAGGGTAATCTTTGCCAACAATCTTTGGACATGACTTGACAACCTTGTCAAAGGGGAATGTCTTTACTTTTAATAACAACAAATACAGATTTCATAGATGGGTTCTCAAATGGGTCCACTAGCCTCCCTATGTCCTTTTCAGCAGCTATTACAACAGCATATGATCTAACAAACACAGCATATAGTTAAACTATGGAAATCACTAATGAAGCAATAGTGTGGCTGCCATATTGGACAACATTAAAAGGTGTTTGGGTGCATTACAGTAATAATATTAAATGTATATTCAAATACATTCAAAGCTTTGTGTGCAAATTATTCTACTGGAACATTTGCAATAATATAAAGAGTATAGCATATACTTTCCTTATATTTAAGAAAAAAATACTACACCTGAAAGAACATTGTTAAGGTCACATAACTATAACTCCACCAATGGCACAACCTCTCCATGGTGGTGGGATTGCATGTTTCTGTGAGGCAAGAGGTTATACCAAGGGCAGCAGCACTACTAGTGGGATTTCCCATGTCAGACAGGCTTTTGCTGAGAGCCAGAGTAAATGTGCCAAACAGCTACTAGGCAGCAACAATAGTGAGAGGTGGCAGAGGATCTCTCAGAGATAATGGCAGTGGCACTATAACTAATGTATGTTAGTAATGCGCAGAAGGAGGTGCAATAAACCTCTTTTGAATATCTTTTATCACAAAAACCCTATGACAATACAATCGAGATAGTTCCAGAAGGTCAAACTCCCAGGCTGGATGGCACTTTGGCTAATGACGCAACTGGACTCAAATTGAAAGGAAGTTCAGCTGTTGATGTGCTCACAGGCAAAAGGAAAGTATGATGCTGCACAACACAGATCATAGGAACATGGAATGGGAGAAGCACAAATCTGGGGAAACTAGACATAGTAAGACAAGAAATGGAATATATAAAGTTTATAATATTTGGGGTGAGCAAGCTAAAGTGGTCAGAAATGGGACATTTTTAGATAATTACACTGTGTTTTATTCAGGAAATGAAAATATAAGGAGAAATGGGATGGCATTAATAGTAAGGAGAGATGTAGCAAAAGCAATCAAAGGCTATAATGCAAAGTCTGACTGAATAATATCAATAAGACTTCAAGAAAAATCCATCAATATAATCATATGCCAAGTTTATGCTCCAACTACAGAAGCAGAAGAAGAAGAAATGGAAATTAATCACACACCAAAACAGGACTTCTTGTTAGCCATAGGTGATTGCAATGTAAAGGTAGGACACACAGCAGAATCAAAGACTGTAGGACAATTTGGTCTATGGTCAAGAAACAAAACAGGGGAGTTGACTGACTGAATTTTGTGAGACCAACAGTTTGTTCACTGCAAACACATTCTTTGAAAAACTAAGGTGACTGTGTTTATGGACACAGTTTATGGACTACCTAATTGAAATCAGAAGATGGAGAAGCTCTGCCCTGTTGTGTAACCTGTGCTCAGGACAGACTATGGAGGAAAGGAATGGTTTCCAATTGGCAAGGGAGTCAAGCAAGGCTGCATTTTATCACCCTGTTTAACTTACATGCTGATTAGACTCAGAAGGAGGAGGCATGAAAAATGGAGGAGGAACACCAACAATTTAAGAGATGCAGGTGACACCATACTACTGCAGAAAATAGCAAGGACTTCTTCCTTGAAGAGTGTCAAGGAAGAATTCTTCCTTGAAGAATGTCAAGGAGAAAGTGCAAAGGCAGGTTTACAGCCGAACATCAACAAAACAAAAATAATGACCATAGGTTATTTACATAACTTTAAGGTAGGCAATAAAGACATTGAAGTACCTTGGCTCAATCATCAACCAGAATGGAGACAGCAGTCAAGAAATCAAAGTATTAAGACTTGGAAGAGCAGCTATGAATGAACTAGGTAAGATCCTGAAGTGTCAGGATAGATAATTGAATACTAAATTTAGGATTGTCCATGTCATTATATTTCCAATTTCTACTTATGGTTGTTAAAGCTGGACAGTGATGAAATCTTATAGGAATGAAATCAACTCATTTGAGATGTGGTGCTGGAACAGTGAAGAATTCTGTGGATACCATGGACGGCTAAAAAGACAAATAAAGTGGACCCTTATATACCAAAATCTGTGGATGCTCAAGTCCTATTAAATACAATGGCATAGTAAAATAGTGTCCCTTATATATAATGGCAAAATCAAGGTTTGCTTGTTGGAATTACAGCAGTGGATAAACACTCTGTGTGTGTGTGTGTGTGTGTGTGTGTGTGTGTGTGTGTGTGTGATGTGGAAAAATAAAGCACTGAGAAAATTTCCATCCCACATCTCTGACAACTCTTGATTTATCTTCAGTTGACTATTTGTTGACTTGCAATGGAACATATGAACCATCACTGAAAAGCATTGTGCCTCAGGTGACATGGTAGTTATAAGGTTCCTTTGGAGAAGTAGTAACTCTGAAATTTCTCCGGGGCTTCCCAAAAGAGAAATGAAAAGACTGGACTGGAGTGTGGCTTTGGCGTGGCTTCCAGACTCTTAGGACGCATGCATCATTTAAACAGCATACCTCCAAAGTGACCTGAAGCAGCTTTATTTTGGCCTGTCTGTATGGGGCCATAGACATACTCATGCAGAGCTTGGAAAAGTTTCTCTTTGGACTACAGTTCACAGAATCCCTCAGTCAGCATGGCCATTAACTTTTCCAAGCTCTGTATTTTTCTTAATTCAGTTTTGGACACTCCTTGTGTACCGTCTAAAGTAGGTATTAAAATAAAGGAGCAATTTATTTTGAAAAATAACATAAAATAACTCAGTTCTTGACTGCAAATAGAAATCAGTGCATCTCCATTTTGTTTACGTTTCATATGCACCCAATAGTAGTTGCTTACTTTCCAAGTTTTAGTTTAAACTTTAAAGGCCTAATCCAAGGTGGCAAACCTATTGTTGGAAATATGGTCTAACACCTTGGATAGCTCTTTTAAAATACAAGCCAAACCACAAAGCCAGTTCACTGACCCTTGATGTGAAAGCCACCTGCCACCATTTCAGTAAGCAGCTGATATGTTCCAATAGAGAAAAGGCCATTGGCTGCTCACTGCAGTATATGTGTGTATGCCTTCAAGTCGCCTGTCAATGTATGGCAACCCCATGAATTCCATAGAGTTTTCCTAGGGAAGGGATATTCAGAGGTGGTTTTGTCATTTCCTTCCCCTTAAACAGAGCCCATAGCACCTGGCATTCGTTGTCAGTCTCCCATCCAAGCACAAACCTGGACTGATTGTGGTCACTTCCAAAATCTGATAAGATCAGGTGCCTTTAGGATATTTAGGCAGTAAAGGTAAAGGTAGTCCCTTGAAATGAATGTCTAGTCGTAACCAACTATAGGAGGCAGTGCTCATCTCCATTTCTAAGCCAAAGAGCCAGCATTGTCCGAGGGCTGCTCTGGTGGTCATGTGGCCAGCATGACTAACACTCAGTTCTGTTATCTTCCCACTGAGAAGTGGTACCTATGTATCTATTTGCATTTGCATGCTTTCAAACTGCTAGGCTGGCAGAAGCTGGGACTAGTGACAGGAGCTCACCCCATCATGCAGCACCCGGGCCTCAAATTGCCAACCTTCTGATCTTCTGATCAGAACTGGCGTCTTAACCACTAAGCCACTGCAGTACAGCAGCACAATTTGTGAAAGGACAGCCAGAGCTGCTTTTCTTTCTTTTACTCTTTCTTTTTGTCAACAGAAGACTTGTAAGCAAATAACAGGCTTTGTGACTCCTGCTACTAGATGGCATGTTTAAAAATGTATCCTTCTGTCTCTTGACATTTGTACAAGCTCAGTAAACAGTGGTGCCCTCTCCGTCCTGGAAAGCCGTTTTTAAAGAGGTGCTGTCTCCCATTTCACAAGGTGGGGGGACAACATTCATACCAAAGCAACATACAGCTCCGTCCTCTGCATGTTTACCCCTGAGATACACTGTGCTTAGCTGGGTTTAAATGCATATAAGTACCATAGGGAGAGCCAGTGTGGTTTGAACATCAGATTATGAGTCTGGAGATCAAGGTTCAAGTCCCAACTTCGTCATGAGAGCCTCAGAGGATGGCAATGGCAAACCCCCTCTGAAGAAATGTCCCAAGAAAACCCCGTTATAGGGTCACCATAAATTAGAATGTTTTGGAGGCACACAACAACAACAACAATAACAAAGTGTCACAGGAATGCAGTGCTACACCATTTGCTTCCTCTTAACATGTCTTTCTATTACTTACAGTCAAAATGCTTTGCTATATTATATCATGTCCTGCTGCATAATTTTGCCTTCCAAACAGCTGAATCTCTAGAGTACATATATTCCACAACAGTGCAATAAATCTTGAATCACATCCCAGGTCCAAAATGATCCCACTCAGATTTTAGAATATTTACTTATACATAATGAAATATCTTGGAGTTGGGAATCCATCACTGAACATGAAATTTCTTTATGCTACATATACACCTTATACACATAGCCTGCAGGTAATTTCATACATAATATTTTGAATAATTTTGTTCATGAAACAAAGTTTGTATACACTGAACCATCAGAAAGCAAAGGTGTCACTATCTCATCCACCCGTGTAGACAATTTTGGATTTTGGAGTATTTTAGAGTTTGGCATTCCGGATAAAAGAAACTCAACCTATATCATAAAACTGGTCCAATATCGTCTTGCAAAGATGGAATACCTGTGCTGAAGGATTCTGACTGCAGACAATGCACTCTCAGCCAAGATGGCCTTTAGTACAAAGGAGGTAAAACCCAGAGAATAAATGCTCTCTTCTGCAAAAACTGAAAATCATTGATGTACAATAGTGTATGCACACATATTATCCATTGCCAAAATGCAAGCTTTATTTCATTCCAAAAACCTATAAAATCTGACTGAGGAAAGTAACATAAAGATGCCAATGTGTACGCAATGTGAAACAATGCCTCCATCTTACTACCTTCAGCTCTTAAAAATGACAACACAGAAAGAAGTACTGTATAGTCCTGGACAGCACCTCAAAAACCACATTACCCTCTTTAAAATATATCTCAAAATGCCAAAAAAATGGCATTCTACAAAAGCTACTGTACAAACCCTCCAAAAGCTACTGTACAACCATTTACCCAATGCAAGGAGAAGATGATTAAGGTTACGTCTTTTTCAAATGGCCAGAATATGTAAAATCTATTCAGCCTGTTTTTGAAAGGTAGTGGTCCTAACAGTTCCTCACACAAAGCTACATTTGTGCCAGGCATTTCACCGCAAATAATTGCTTTACAAGCAGCAGTATTATTCACAGGTTTACAAAGAAGTTCTGCATAGTCTGGTGGAAACAACGAGTTATGAAAAATACAATTCAAAGAGACTCAGAGGATATAAACGCAGCTCAAAAACATCATTTTTTGACAATTGTATTTAATGTGTATGAATGATATGCGATATGTGTGTGTGTTGTAAGCCACCTTGGGTCCCAACTTAGGAGAAAGGCAGGATAAAAATAAAATTAATAATAATAATAATAATAATAATAATAATAAGGCTAAATATTTCACAAAACTACAAATCCCAGAATTCCATAGCACTGAGGCATAGCAGTTAAAGCGGTGTCAAACTGGATTAAGTTTGCAGTGTATATGCAGCCTTGGTCACCCGTCACCAATCTTAAATCAATGCTCTCTAGAACAGGTCATATGCAGCATTTACATCTGATAGGCTGTGGATTTGTATGAGAGGTCTTCCACAACACAATTGGAGGGCATCAGGTTGGGAATAGCAGCTCCTAAATGAAGCCTGCCGCCCTTCCACATATTTCACTGGTGCCACTGGCCTTTCATATTCATACATTCAGACATAAATTTGAGAGGGGGTGATAAGACCCTATTTTCCAAAGGTTAATCATAAGCCTGAAGATATGATCATGGTCTTGCTCTAGTTTGCTGCCTGAAGTGGTGCCTAAACAAATTCCTCTATGTGTGTGTATGCATATGCAAAAACAAAAACAAAAACCCATACATCCATACACAGAGAGAGAGAAAGAAAGAGAGAGAGAGAGAGAGCTAGCACCTTTTAAAAAATGGTTTTCCATCCAGACACTTATTACCATAATACCAACTGAGATGAGGAGGTAACTGAGTCATGTATTTAGCTGGTTTTGACGGATGCATTTCAGTTTGTTCAAAATGAATTTGCCAACAAAGTTGCTTGGAGAGCAACTACTTGTCTGTTAGACGCATGTCCATCCTAGCTAATTAAAGCTGCTAGAAGACTGGCCAGTTGAGTGGTGGAAGTCGTAAATGCCTCTTTAAAAGAGGGATATATTCCAGTCTCTCTAAAAGAAGCAATTTTTGAGAGACCTTGAAAAACCTTCATTGGACCCTCTCTCCCTAAATATCTATCAGTCAGTCTCCCCTTTCTAAATAAGATCCGAGAGTGAGTAGTGGCAACGCAGCTCCAGGCTTTCTTGGATGAAATGGATTATCTGGATCCATTTCAATCTGGGTTCAGGCCTGGTTGTGGGATAGAAATAGCCATGGTTGCCTTGGTGGATGACCTACCCTGAGAGATGGACAGTGGTAGTGTGTCTCTATTGTCCTCTTGGATCTTTCAATGGCATTTGATACCATCAGCCATGGTATCTTTTTGGGTCATTTGGCTGATATGGGACTTGGAGGCATTGCTTTGCAGTAGGTCTGCTCTTTCTTGGCTGCACATTCCCAGAGGGTGGTGCAGCCAGGGAAATGTTGTTCAGCCTTTTGGTCATTAGCCTATGGATTCCACAGGGGTCATTATTGCTCCCTATGCTTTTCAACATCTACATGAAGCCAGTAGGAGAGATTAGGGTGTCATCAGTATGGTGATGATATCCAGCTCTAGCTCTCCATTACAACTGATGCCAAGGAGGCTGTGGTAGTACTGAATCATTATCTGGATACAGTAAAGGACTGAATGTGAGTAAATAGACAAGAGTCTTAATCCAAACAAGACAGAAGTGCTGCTGGACAGTAGAAAAACCAATTTGGGAATATTCAGCCTGTTCTGAATGGGGTTGCTCTCCCTCTCAAAGATCAGGTTCATAGTTTTGGGGATGCCCTTGAACCCAACACTGCTTCTGGAAATCCAGATTACTCGATCCACAGGGAGAGGCAGGAAATACAAATAAAATTTATTATTATTATTATTATTATTACCTGGGGCTGCCCTTGAAAAGTATTTGGAAGCTGCAGCTAATGCAAAATGCAGCAGCCAGTCTAGTGTCAGGTGTGTATTTTAGAGACCACATAACATTGATCTTGCAGGAACTGCACTGGCTTCTAGTTTGCTTCTGAGTTCAGTTTAGAGTATTGATGTTGACCTACAAAGCCCTAAATGACTTGGGGCCAAGATATCTGAAAAACTGCCTCCTTCCATATGAGCCTGCTAGAAATTTGAGATCTGCAGAGGAAATTTGGTCAAGTGTCCCAATAACTTGTGAAGTTAGGACGATGGGCACACGTTACAGGGCTTTCTCTGTAGCAGCGCCTCGACTGTGGAACTCCCTACCCAAAGAAGTAAGGTTGGCCCCATCTCTTTTAAGCTTCCGATGGGCAGCCAAAACAGTGCTGTCCTACATGGCATTCAACATTTGAAACTGCTGTTTTAACTGTTTCAAAACTAGATTCTAGGATTGCTTTTAGACTGGTTTTTTAAAGACTGTTTTAGAATGTGTTTTAAAATGTTTTTATCTTTTTATTCTTCTATTTATTTTATTCTTCTATTTATCTTCTATTAATTGGTTTTTATTTGTTCATCGCCTTGGGATAACTTGTGGGGTGGGAGGTGATACAGAAATATTTTAAATACATAGTAATAAAATAAAGGGCCATGTTCCTCTGCAGCACAGTTGGGTTGTAATTCAGCACTTCAGAATTCCAAGTATGGAGCTTATCAGATGAGGAAAGAAAAGAAAAATTCAGCCAAATAGTAGTGTCTTTCTATGTGCCTTACCACAAGACATGGTAATTCTTCAGTTCTCTTCCGATGGGAGACAGTTGTAAAAGTGAGTCTTTCTCTCTAGCTGGAAAAATCCTTTCAGCAAAGACCTCACTTTTATATCTGTCTCCCATGGGAAGAGAACTGAAGAATTATGACATTATGTGGTAAGGCGTGTAGAAAGGCGCTACTATCCAGCTGAACTTCTGCTTTCTTTCCTCGTGCAATAATCTCCTACTCACAAAATTACAGATCCCAGCATTCCAAATAACAGTCATGACAAGTCGAAGGCTTTCATGGCTGGCATCCATAGTTTTTTGTGGGTTTTTCGGGCTATGTGGCCATGTTCTAGAATAGTGTCTTCCTACGTTTTGCCAGCATCTGTGGCTGCCATCCTCTCTGCGAAACGTCAGGAAGAAACTATTCTAGAACATGGCCACATAGCCCGAAAACCCCACAAAAAACTGCTAAAACTGTGCAGAGTGAATATGCAGAATTTAATTGACTGGTGAGTAAAATAGGCACAGTTGAATCAAATAAAAATTACAAGAGTAGAAGAAAACCAGGTCCCTGCTTTTGTTGTACCCACAGAATACTGGAAGAGAAAAACTGACCCTTTCCTACTCTGTAGTGTTGCCAAGAAATATTTTCCTTCCCACCATCCTTCAGCCTCAAGAGTGAAGAATTGGTTGGCAGTTCTACCATCAAGTAATTGCAGACCCAGGACTTATTGGTCTTATATCTTACTCACTCCATGTTCCAGCTGATCATACTGTATTCCTGAGTAGTGATGCACATAACTATCTTTTCTTCTGCACATCACCCACTGCCATCCCATGTTTTGCAATGGATTCAATGTTTTATGTTCCTGATATGTTCAAACAAACAAGACCCCAAAACCTGCTTACCAATCCTGAATTTAAATAACAACAGCAACAGCAACAACAGAAATAAACACCTGATAGTAAAAAGGGTTTTATGCTAGTGTAACCAAAACCAAAATAACATAATTATTTATGCTACCTGTTGTTGTATGAGGAGATATCCAGTATAAGATCGCCAGGCTGGGCAATGAATGCCAAACACTACTTGGGTACAGCTCTGCCCTACAATCCGAATGGCCAGATTGCCTAGGGGACTGAGGTCTCTGAACTCTTTTTACGCTGCCATTGAACTGGCAACCTTCACCTAGCCAGACCTCCATGTAAGTATACTGGTAGAGCATGATGCTCCACTAGCTTCAAATAGCAGTAGAGTCCATATATTTTGAAAATTAAAATAACAGAAGGCACATCTGTAATCATGTCTGTGTCCAGCCAGTTACTTCCCCCTTAAAATGTGGAGGGTGTGTATGAGTTTGTTTGCTTTTGCATGGGATGGCAGTTAATACAAAATTAAAGATGTTGCAGTGCCAGCTTCAGTGGGCTTCCAGCATTTCCCATACCAGAGCTGGTGCTTGCATCAGTTTTGTGTAGTGCTTCCCCCATCACCCACCCACCATGGACTTTGGCTCCCGAAGACCTGCCCTATAACACTATCCAAACATATCTCATAGTAGTTGTGGCTCCTGACAATGATTAAGTGTGAGAGGGCAAATCGGAATAACCTCATCTGTGTCAGACTGAGGCCCTTGGAGAAAGAACACAACAATAAAAATAAAATGAAGGGAAACCAGCATGATGTAGTGGTTTGGAGGCCAATGTCCAAATCCCTTCTTGGCAATGGAAACCAACTGGATGACCTTGGACAAGTCACTCTCTCTCAGCCTCAGAGGAAGGCAAGAAAAAATTCTGCCAAGAAAACCCCATTATAGCTTTGCCTTATGGTCACCATAAGTCAGAAATAACTCGAAGGCATGCAGCAGCAACAATTTAATAGATTTCTTCACCAGAAGCAAGGGCCTACCAGTTATATATACCTGAGAGGGAGTTCACCAGGCAGGTCCAGCTCCATCAGGACTAGCCTGGAAGAAGGAAGAGCCCTCCCTCCAATCCATCTGCCTTGGTCCAGGCCTCAGAGG